>NC_081400.1:347500-505000 GCF_030684315.1 Stegostoma tigrinum | reverse complement strand
CACACACACACACACCCCCGTCCCCCTCTCTCTCACACACACACACACACACACCCCGTCCCCCTCTCTCTCACACACACACACACACCCCGTCCCCCTCTCTCACACGCACACACACACACACACACACACACCCCGTCCCCCTCTCTCTCACACACACACACCCCGTCCCCCTCTCTCTCACACACACACACACACCCCGTCCCCCTCTCTCTCACACACACACACACACACCCCGTCCCCCTCTCTCTCACACACACACACACACCCCGTCCCCCTCTCTCTCACACACACACACACACCGTCCCCCTCTCTCTCACACACACACACACACACACACCCCGTCCCCCTCTCTCTCACACACACACACACACCCCGTACCCCTCTCTCTCACACACACACACACACCCCGTCCCCCTCTCTCTCACACACACACACACACCCCCGTCCCCCTCTCTCTCACACACACACACCCCGTCCCCCTCTCTCACACACACACACACACACACACACCCCGTCCCCCCCCTCTCACACACACGCACACACACCCCGTCCCCCCCTCTCTCACACACGCACACACACCCCGTCCCCCCCCTCTCACACACACGCGCACACACACCCCGTCCCCCCCCTCACACACACGCACACACACCCCGTCCCCCCCTCTCACACACACGCACACACACCCCGTCCCCCCCTCTCACACATACGCACACACACCCCGTCCCCCCCTCTCACACACGCGCACACACACCCCGTCCCCCCCTCTCACACACACACCCCCCGTCCCCCCCCTCTCACACACACACCCCCCGTCCCCCCCTCTCTCACACACACACACACACACACACACACAGTCCCCCCCTCTCTCACACACACACACACACACACACACACACACACACACCGTCCCCCCCTCTCACACACACACACACACCGTCCCCCCCTCTCACACACACACACACCCCGTCCCCCCCTCTCACACACACACACACCCCCCGTCCCCCCCTCTCACACACACACACACCCCGTGCCCCCCTCTCACACACACACACACCCCGTGCCCCCCTCTCACACACACACACACCCCGTCCCCCCCTCTCACACACACACCCCCCGTCCCCCCCTCTCACACACACACCCCCCGTCCCCCCCTCTCTCACACACACACACACACACACCGTCCCCCCCTCTCACACACACACACACACACACACACACACACCGTCCCCCCCTCTCACACACACACACACCCCGTCCCCCCCTCTCACACACACACACACCCCCGTCCCCCCCTCTCACACACACACACACACACCCCGTCCCCCCCCTCACACACACACACACCCCGTCCCCCCCTCTCACACACACACACACCCCGTCCCCCCCTCTCACACACACACACACCCCGTCCCCCCCTCTCACACACACACACACCCCGTCCCCCCCCTCTCACACACACACACACCCCGTCCCCCCCTCTCACACACACACACACCCCGTCCCCCCCTCTCACACACACACACACCCCGTCCCCCCCTCTCACACACACACACACCCCGTCCCCCCCTCTCACACACACACACACCCCGTCTCCCCCTCTCACACACACACACACACACCCCGTCCCCCCCCTCACACACACACACACCCCGTCCCCCCCTCTCACACACACACACACCCCGTCCCCCCCCTCTCACACACACACACACCCCGTCCCCCCCTCTCACACACACACACACCCCGTCCCCCCCTCTCACACACACACACACCCCGTCCCCCCCTCTCACACACACACACACTCCGTCCCCCCCTCTCACACACACACACACTCCGTCCCCCCCTCTCTCACACACACACACCCCGTCCCCCCCTCTCACACACACACACACCCCGTCCCCCCCTCTCACACACACACACCGTCCCCCTCTCTCTCACACACACACACCGTCCCCCTCTCTCTCACACACACACACACACACCGTCCCCCTCTCTCTCACACACACACACCGTCCCTCTCACACACACACACACGCACACACACCCCGTCCCTCTCACACACACACACACGCACACACACCCCGTCCCCCCCTCTCACACACACGCACACACACCCCGTCCCCCCCTCTCACACACACACACCCCGTCCCCCCCTCTCTCACACGCACACACACACCCCGTCCCCCCCCTCACACACACACACACCCCGTCCCCCCCCTCACACACACACACACCCCGTCCCCCCCCTCACACACACACACACACACACACCCCCGTCCCCCCCTCTCACACACACACACACACACACACACACACACCCCGTCCCCCCCTCTCACACACACACACACACACACACACACACACACCCCGTCCCCCCCTCTCACACACACACACACACACACACACCCCGTCCCCCCCTCTCACACACACACACACACACACCCCGTCCCCCCCTCTCACACACACACACACACACACCGTCCCCCCCTCTCACACACACACACACACACACACACCCCGTCCCCCCCTCTCACACACACACACACACACACACCCCGTCCCCCCCTCTCACACACACACACACACACACCCCGTCCCCCCCTCTCACACACACACACACCCCGTCCCCCCCTCTCACACACACACACACACACACACACACCCCGTCCCCCCCTCTCACACACACACACACACACACCCCGTCCCCCCCTCTCACACACACACACACACCCCGTCCCCCCCTCTCACACACACACACACACACACCCCGTCCCCCCCTCTCACACACACACACACACACACACCCCGTCCCCCCCTCTCACACACACACACACACACCCACACCCCCCGTCCCCCCCTCTCACACACACACACACACACACCCCCCGTCCCCCCCTCTCACACACACACACACACCCCGTCCCCCCCACTCACACACACACACACTCACCCCGTCCCCCCCTCTCACACACACACACACACCCCGTCCCCCCCTCTCACACACACACACACACCCCGTCCCCCCCTCTCACACACACACACACACACACACACACCCCGTCCCCCCCTCTCACACACACACACACACACACCCCGTCCCCCCCTCACACACACACACACCCCGTCCCCCCCCTCACACACACACACACCCCGTCCCCCCCTCTCACACACACACACCCCGTCCCCCCCTCTCACACACACACACCCCGTCCCCCCCTCTCACACACACACACACACACACACACACCCCGTCCCCCCCTCTCACACACACACACACACACATACACACACACACCCCGTCCCCCCCTCTCACACACACACACCCCGTCCCCCCCTCTCACACACACACACCCCGTCCCCCCCTCTCACACACACACACCCCGTCCCCCCCTCTCACACACACACACCCCGTCCCCCCCTCTCACACACACACACCCCGTCCCCCCCTCTCACACACACACACCCCGTCCCCCCCTCTCACACACACACACCCCGTCCCCCCCTCTCACACACACACACCCCGTCCCCCCCTCTCACACACACACACCCCGTCCCCCCCTCTCACACACACACACACCCCGTCCCCCCCTCTCACACACACACACCCCGTCCCCCCCCTCTCACACACACACACCCCGTCCCCCCCTCTCACACACACACACCCCGTCCCCCCCTCTCACACACACACACCCTGTCCCCCCCTCTCACACACACACACCCCGTCCCCCCCTCTCACACACACACACACACACACACACACACACACACACCCCGTCCCCCCCTCTCACACACACACACACACACACCCCGTTCCCCCCTCTCACACACACACACACACACCCCGTTCCCCCCTCTCACACACACACACCCCGTCCCCCCCCTCACACACACACACCCCGTCCCCCCCTCTCACACACACACACACACACACACACACACACACACACACCCCGTCCCCCCCTCTCACACACACACACCCCGTCCCCCCCTCTCACACACACACACCCCGTCCCCCCCTCTCACACACACACACCCCGTCCCCCCCTCTCACACACACACACCCCGTCCCCCCCTCTCACACACACACACCCCGTCCCCCCCTCTCACACACACACACCCCGTCCCCCCCTCTCACACACACACACCCCGTCCCCCCCTCTCACACACACACACCCCGTCCCCCCCTCTCACACACACACACCCCGTCCCCCCCTCTCACACACACACACACACTGTCCCCCCCTCTCACACACACACACACACACACCCCGTTCCCCCCTCTCACACACACACACACACACACCCCGTTCCCCCCTCTCACACACACACACACACACACCCCGTCCCCCCCTCTCACACACACACACACACACCCCGTCCCCCCCCTCACACACACACACACACACACCCCGTCCCCCTCTCTCACACACACACACACACACACCCCGTCCCCCTCTCTCACACACACACACACACACACACCCCGTCCCCCTCTCTCACACACACACACACACACCCCGTCCCCCTCTCTCACTCACACACACACACACACCCCGTCCCCCTCTCTCACACACACACACACACCCCGTCCCCCTCTCTCACACACACACACACACACACACACCCCGTCCCCCTCTCACACACACACACACACACCGTCCCTCTCTCTCACCCACACCTCCCTCGCGTCCCCTTTCTCTCTCTCTCTCTCAAGCACACACACACACAGCCATCCCATCCCTGTCTGTCTCTCTCTCTCATACACACACACCACACTAAACACAGCCATCACATCCTTGTCTTTCTCTCTCTCACACACAATAAACACAGGTATCCCATACCCATCTATGATCAGGTTCTCATAAGGTGCTTTCTTGTCGCATACAGGGCAAACCCACGTGGCCTTCTTCTCATTCATTTGTAGGTAAAGAGTTGCATCAAAGCACTGTAGATGCGTGCAGGTGACTGCCCGGCATGGCACTGAGAGCCGCATCTTTCCCAGCTGTTCAAACATACCAAGCAAAACTGATTCACTTAAAACGTCTTTTAGCAGATTATCAAAGATAGACAGTGTCCCCCAGCACTGAGCGACAGAAACAACCAAATCCCTTTATGTTGGCGCTAGTACTTTCTCCACAGCACAGCAGGGTCAGTGAGGGGTGCTCAAGAAACCAAAGTTGCAGGCAGCAGTGTTTTGAGTTCAGCATGTGTAAACGGTGACATCTCTTTAAATGCCCTAATTATCAAGCATACATATCTCTGGATTATGGGTCTGAAAAATAGTCATTACTGGGTTGCAAAGTAATCATCTCGTGATTGTTTGGAACTGCAAAGTCCAAAGGTTAAAGAAAACTATTGTCAATTTGTTCTTTACAAAAAACGGTCTTTGGAAAGCAGTTTGCAGCAAAGTGAGGTAAGTGCAGAATGCTATTGCTTCAAGTGTTGAGCAAATAGACCTGGGAAGTGCAGATGGATCTATGCTGCTGTCACCTAGCAACTGCCGCTGGACTAAAGTAATGGGCATTTCTTCAGAAGACACATAGAAGCTGAGGGCAGTTGTTGCATAAGATTTCAACAACGTAGTACTGTACCTCTCAGTTAGAGAGAGTAAGAGTTTGAAGTTGCAAGCAACACTCAATGAAATAGCTCAAAAAACTCCTGTGAACTTTCAAATATTGGATTTCCTAAATGTTTCTCATCCGAATTTGAAATCTGGTCTAAAAATTTCATTTCATTCTATGACTAAACCCATTGACTAGAGACTGAAGGAACAATGGGTGGCATGATGCCTCAAAGGTTAGCACTGCTGCCTCACAACACCAAGGACCTGGGTTCAATTCCACCCTCAGGTGACTGTCTGTGCTTTACATATTCTCCCTGTGTCTGCCTGAGTTTCCTCCAGGTGCTCTGGTTTCTTCCCACAGTCCAAAGATGCGCAAGTTAAATGGATTGGCCACGTTAAATTACCTATATAGTGTTCAGTGACGTGTAGGTTAGGTGCGCTGGCCGAGGTGGGGGTGGCGTATAGGAATGCTCTTTTGAGGGTCAGTATGGACTTACTGGGCTGAATAGCCTGTTTCCACACTTTAGGGATTCAATGGAACTACCTTCATATTTTGGATTCTCGATGTGCAAGGTCTCCTGTTTTATCCCACTCATAATTACCCTGCAAAGCTCTGTTTCTGCATGTCTGTCTTTTCCGTGTGCGAATATATGCTTGGAATTAAGGGAGCTATACTTTAATTCAAATTGGAGCTTAGATGAAAACCAGCTTGCCACTTGTTTGAAGAATATGTTTGCCTACAATAAAGATGATATTTTTAAATTTATTGAAGAGCCTGATGAAAGTCTCTCGTATTCTAGTTAATGCTAATGAAAAGAATCAGTGAGTCAATAACACTTTTGGTACAAGCTGTAGAATGTTGGGACCTGATTTCTAGCTCATCCCTCCTTGCCAGGTAAACACTGCAGCTAACTTACCGAGACTGAAAGCAAGCACTAATGTTATAAGCACATACTCACTCATTTCTTGTTCTAAAAACACCGGTCAAAAATCAGAAACAACACATGTGTTTTGGTCGATTACAAACAAACACATAAAAACAAAGATGATCAAAAGGGCCCAGTTACTCACTAGCGCTCATCTCAGTCTGTATGTAAAGCAATGCAAACAGTCCCTTACATTCCCCAGACACAGAAGAAGAAAATTTTGGAGGAAAACTAGCTGGGATTCGCTACACCTTCCCAAAGGTGACAATTTGCATTAAAATTAACTGTCTATAACAGATTATCAAATCCCTTAAATAGGTTCACCTCTAATCTGCATTTCACTATGTGGGCATCCCAAATCCCCTTTGTTTCTACTCATTACCTGAAGAAGGCAGGAAGCAAATGCGTTTCACTGTACTCTGTGTTCGAAAACAACTCAGAAGATTTTAAAAGTTTACAAAATCGTTACATTCTTTTCAAAAATTTGCAGATGGAATAGCTCTCCCTTTGTTCTGTAGTAAAAGAGCTAAGACAAAAGCACGCACTGGACAGATGAGCGAAACACGTAAACTTGTGGTGGCGATCTCACTGTCAGGGTCTGCCGTCAGCTTTTCTTTGACTGTAATAAAGACAAAGAAAGAAGTTTTCAGTCTTAATAATGCGTTCTTTCCACCCCTGACCCCCACTAAATCATCCAACAATTCTGTATCTCCAGCAAACGACTCTTCTTCATCGACTTCACCAACGCAGGCTCATTCATAAAGTCAGGAGGTATAGGATATAGGGTGATTTGGCTGTCTGGATTCAGGATTGGTTGGCTGACAGGAGGCAGAGAGTGGTTGTAGATGGTAAGTATTCTGCCTGGAGGTCAGTGCTGAGTGGTGTCCCGCAGGGCTCTGTTCTTGGGCCTCTGCCATTTGTAGTTTTTATAAATGACTTGGTTGAGGAGTGGGTTAGTATGTTTGCTGATGACACAAAGGTTGGAGGTGCTGTCGATAGTATCGAGGGCTATTGCAGGCTTCAGCGAGACATTGACAGAATGCAGCACTGGGCAGAGAAATGGCAGACGGAGTTCAACCTGGATAAATGCAAAGTGATGCATTTTGGAAGCTCGAACTTAAATGCTGAATATAGGATTAACGGCAGGATTCTCGGCAGTATGGAGGAATAGTGGGATCTTGGTGTTCAAGTGCATAGCTCCCTCAAAGTTGCCACCCAAGTGGATAAGGTTGTTAAGAAAGCATATGGTGTTTTGGCTTTCATTAACAGGGGGATCGAGTTTAAGAGCCGCAAAGTTTTGCTGCAGCTCTACAAAATCCTGGTGAGACCACACTTGGAATATTGTGTCCAGTTCTGGTCGCCCTATTATAGGAAAGATGCGGATGCTTTGGAAAGGACGCAAAGGAGGTTTACCAGGATGCTGCCTGGACTGGTGGGCTTGTCTTATGAGGAGGCTTGTCTTATGAGGAGAGGTTGACTGAGCTCGGACTTTTCTCACTGGAGAGGAGGAAGAGAGGTGACCTGATCGAGGTGTACAAGGTAATGAGAGGCATGGATAGAGTCGATAGCCAGAGACTTTTCCCCAGGGTAGGATTGACTGCCACGAGGGGTCATAGCTTTAAGGTGTTAGGAGGAAAGTATAGAGGGGACGTCAGAGGGAGGTTCTTCACCCAGAGTTGTGAGCGCATGGAATACTTTGCCAGTGGTAGTCGTGGAAGCAGAGTCATTAGTGACATTTAAGTGACTACTGGACATGCACCTGGACAGCAGTGAATTGAGGGGCATGTAGGTTAGGTTATTTCATTTTTGGATTAGGATTATTCCACGGCACAACATCGTGTGCTGTACTTTTCTATGTTCTTGGTGGATGACAAGGCTGCCGTCACCCTAGTTCAGTACCTCTCTGCCCATGTTGTTATATGCAAGGGTCTGTCCACACTAATATCTTACACAGAAGCTGTCACTAGACAAAGCTTGGAGTCACACAGATGCGTCCAGTTTGTGGCTCAGTACCATAAGGATTACCTTGTTATTCCAGAAAATGACAACTGGGGGAATATTGCTCACAGACGAGAATCTATATTATCCCAAGGACATTGATGATTGAGGATTTGACAGCAGCTCAGGGGATGACTGCAGTACAGCATAGTAAAGTGGAAGTCCTCTATCCCCACACACCCGTTATGCTTACTCAGAGCTCGAGAATGGTCAGGGTTCCGTATCCCCTTCGCTCGCAATCTTTGCAGTAATGTTGCTGATGTTAGCTGTTTGACTAGATACACAGAAACAGAATAATTCTGTTCAATAAAACAAAAATAGAGAAACCGTCAGCAACGAGGAGCCGCACAGAGGCTTCAAGAGCTCAAACAGAAGAAACGGTGTGAGGTCACACAGCAGCCTGCAGTACTCACCCTGCCGTATTCAGAGGACCAGTTAATGGTGATCATATTAGGGATGGTGGCCGAGAGCTTGATGAGTGAAGTAACGTTGATGGGCCGACTGGGTCGTTTTGGTTCCACTCCGTTTTTAGTGGGAGGAAGATATCCCTAGAAAGACAGACGCAACTGAGACCTTGAATCCCAACCCTAACCCTATCGCAAGAAGGGATTATCAGCATCACCAAGTCCAAAACATTTCTCCCCTCTTTAGAGATCAGCCTTGACGAAACTTCCTCAATTCTGACAGACATCTTGCGTTCTGCAGAAATTGATCCTTTGAAAGCTTCACCCCTATACCCCACACACTACCGCTCAGCACATTCATTCACTGATTAGAGAACAGGAAGATCCCACATTCTAGTCTGTTCTCTTAGCCCACTGTACTTCACCAAGGATTTTATCTCCAAAGGTTTAAAGAATGAAACAGAACTCGAAGAACAGGTACAAGATTTGTCAGCTACATTATTTTCTTTCTTAGTATTACTGTTCAGAGACATGGTACACCGGTACTGAACCAGCAGGTTATCAAAAAAGTTTCACATGAAGTAGAACGAAGTGAAATAATTGTGTCTCGTTCAAGCTCAGCAAAACTTCTACTAACTCTGACAAAGGCCAACAGGAAGCAGATTCTTGACCTGAAGAGATGGTAAATGATGTGTTATTTTCAGGGCATCACTGTCCCCTGTTAATTCATTCAAACAAGTTCAAATTGCAAAGGGAATGGGAAAAGGTGAGTGGATGACGTTGGGTTCATGTCAGACAGCTGGTAGGATCGTAAGAGGACACTGCATTGACAGCTGATAATGTGAACTGCAGATGCTGGAAAATCCAAGATAACAAAGTGTGAAGCTGGATGAACACAGCAGGCCAAGCAGCATCTTAGGAGGACAAAAGCTGATGTTTCGGGCCTAGACGCTTCATCAGAGAGGGAGATGGGGAGAGGCTTCTAACAAAAATAGCGAGAGAGGGGGAGGCGGAATGAAGATGGATAGAGGAGAAGATAGGTGGAGAGGAGAGTATAGGTGGGGAGGGGATAAGGTCAGTCCAGGGAGGACGGACAGGTCAAGGAGGCGGGATGAGGTTGGCAGGTAGGAAATGGAGGTGCGGCTTGAGGTGGGAGGAGGGGATAGGTGAGAGGAAGAACAGGTTAGGGAGGCGGGGATGAGCTGGGCTGGTTTTGGGATGCAGTGGGGGAGGGAGAGATTTTGAAGCTTGTGAAGTCCACATCGATACCATTGGGCTGCAGGGTTCCCAAGTGGAATATGAGTTGCTGTTCCTGCAACCTTCGGGTGGCATCATTGTGGCACTGCAGGAGGCTCATGATGGACATGTCGTCTGAGGAATGGGAGGGGGAGTTAAATTGGTTCGCAACTGGGAGGTGCAGTTGTTTATTGCAAATCGAGCAGAGGTGATCTGCAAAGCTCCCCCTCCCATTCCCATCATGGGCCTCCTGCAGTGCCACAATGATGCCACCCGAAGGTTGCAGGAACAGCAACTCATATTCCGCTTGGGAACCCTGTAGCCCAATGGTATCGACGTGGACTTCACAAGCTTCAAAATCTCCCCTTCCCCCTGCTACATCCCAAAACCAGCCCGGCTCATCCCCGCCTCCCTGACCTGTTCTTCCTCTCACCTATCCCCTCCTCCCACCTCAAGCCGCACCTCCATTTCCCTCCTACCAACCTCATCCCGCCTCCTTGACCTGTCCGTCCTCCCTGGACTGACCTATCCCCTCCCCACCTATCTTCTCCTCTATCCATCTTCGGTCCGCCTCCCCCTCTCTCCCTATTTATTTCAGAACCCTCTCCCCATCCCCCTTTTCTGATGAAGGGTCCAGGCCCAAAACGTCAGCTTTTGTGCTCCTGAGATGCTGCATGGCCTGCTGTGTTCATCCAGCTTCACACTTTGTTATCCTATACTACATTGACAGCTGTTCATTTACAGGGCAACCACACCACAAAATAACTCCTTCCTCAACCCTCAGTTCTCTTTTTAAGAAGCTAGTTTATTATGTGACACAGGATGTAGTGACCTTCTGTACACAAAATGAAATGTGGGCTATGTAAATCTCTCAGAAGCAGAATCCATCAGCATCCTTGATCATTAATCCTCCATTAAACATAAAGCGACAGCACGCAAAGAAAGCATTAATTTCCATAGGCACCACAGTATTTAAGGTATGCAAGAAAACTGACCAAAACAGAGCTTCTTTTCAAAATAGTTGACAGTCTATCCACAAAATGCTATGACTTAAACATGCCTTCCAGGTCACTGAGATCACAGCTGATGCATTTCCAGCTTATTCTGAATGGAATATTTTAACAGGGTAGTCATTTCTCTATTTGATGCACCTCAAATCTCAATCTCCGATTTAAATTTAACAATCAAGTGTTCGTTAAAATTGGGTCCACTGCATTTTATCCCCATATAGTAATTCCTGAACATGTGCAGTCTTGGAAATTCCACATCAATTTACAAATAATTTGTAGCCTTGATGATTTCAAGCTTTTCTTGGCTTCCAGTTACCAAGTGTTCCTTTGCTGACATGTTTTAAGCAGCTGCCTCTCCTTTCCAGCCTATTCTCCACCCTAACCTATTGCATCCAAGCTAGTCTCTTCGACATTCACACTCTCTTCCAAGCATGCAGCCTCCTCTCTCATTCCCACTCCTCCCCTTACAGCTTACCTGATCCTCTCCTACTTCCCCCACCATCTTGCAGCTTCCCCTCTCTCTCCCCCCCACACGCCCCCCCCCCCCCCCCCCCACCATTCACCCTCTATGCAGGAGGGAGATAGTTAGAGACTCAGCATCAAGCGAAGGAAGAGGCAGCAGATATTTCTGAAACACTTACCGGTAAAGGGCAGAGCTTCCCGTTGACTTTTACAAATAAATTAGGAGGGAAGTAATCCTCCTGAGGACAGCTGGTCTCACACAAACAAAACCTGCGACAAAGGTACACAGTTATATTAGAACAAACACTGCACCATAACCTTGACAGAAAACCTCAATTTCAGAGCCACCACAAGACTGTTCAGAGCACTGCCATCAAATTAGACTGTTGTTGTGCAAGACAATTGAATGATACGGATCAAGGTAAGAAATTAACATACAGGTAAGAACACAGGAAATAAGAGGAGTAGTAGGTCATTCAACCACTCAAGACTGCTTTACATTCAATGAAACCATTCTTCTATCTCAACACAGTTTTCCCACACTATCCCCATATCATTCTAAATCTTCACAACTACAGACCTGCTGCTCAGTCCAGAACATCTGAGCCTCTGAGGTAAAGAACTCCAAAGATTCACTACCCTTGAAGTGAAGAAATTCCCTCATTTTAGTTCAAAATGGCCTTCATTTATCCCGACAGTGTCATCTGGCTCTAGACTCTTCTCAGCTTTTCCCCAGCAGCCTGCCAATCCCTGTGAGAATTTTTCTCGTTCAATGAAGTCCCCTTTCTATCTTCTAAACTCGAGACAGCACAGGTTCAGTCTATGCAGCCTATCTTTGTAAGATAACCCTTACATCCCAACAATCAGTCTGGCAAACTTCTGCTGCACTCCCTGTATGTTAAGCTTTTGTTCCTTAGGCGGGAGGATAAGAACTGCATACAATATTCCATGTGCAGTCTCACTGAGGCTCTGTATGACTACAGCAAGATGTTTTTTACTCCTGGACTAAAATCCTCTAGCAGTAAAGACCAAAACGGCATTTGCCTTCTGTAACTGTTTTCTGCACCTGCACAGTAGCTTTTAGTTTGAACAAGAACAGCCAGGACCCTTTTATACAAGAACTTCAGAATCTCGCAACCATTTAAGGATTATTGTGCACCCCCAGTGCTCCTCCTAAACTGGGTAACTTCACACATATTCCCAATTCCTTCGCCTCCGCCGCATCTGCTCCCAGGATGAGGCATTCCACTCCCATACATCTCAGATGTCCTCATTTTTCAAGGACAGCAACATACCCCCTCAGTAGTCGAGAACGCCCTTGACCGTGTCTCCTGTATTTCCCACAACTCATCCCTCACACCCCCTCCCCGCAATAACAACCCAAACAGAATCCCCCTCGTCCTCACATACCACCCCACCAACCTTCGGAACCTACGCAACATCCTCCGACACTTCTGCCATCTACAATCAAACCTCACCACCAAAGACATTTTTCCCTCCCCACCCTTACCTGCTTTCCAGACAGACCACACTCTCTATGACTCCCTTGTCCGCTCCACACTCCCCTCCAGCCCCACCACCCCGGCACTTTTCCCTGCAACCACAGGAAGCATTACACCTGCCCCCACACCTCCTCCCTCACCCCCATCCCAGGCTCCAGATGTTCACCTGCACAGGATAATAAAGTGTGAAGCTGGATGAACACAGCAGGCCAAGCAGAATCTCAGGAGCTCAAAAGCTGACGTTTCGGGCCTAGGCCCTCTGATGAAGGGTCTAGGCCCAAAACGTCAGCTTGTGTGCTCCTGAGATGCTGCTTGGCCTGCTGTGTTCATCCAGCTTCACACTTTATTATCTTGGATTCTCCAGCATCTACAGTTCCCATTATCTCTGTTCACCTGCACATCTGCTAATGTGGTACAGGGCATCCAATGTACCCATTGTGGCCTCCTCTACATTGGGGAAACCAAGCAGAGAGGAGCGCTTTGCAGAACACCCACGCTCGGTTCACACTAAACAACTACACCTCCCAATCGCGAACCATTTCAACTCTCCCTCCCATTTCTCAGACGACATGTCCATCATGGGCCTCCTGCAGTGTCACAACGATGCTACCCAAAGGTTGCAGGAACAGCAACTCATATTCCACTTGGGAACCCTGCAGCCCAATGGTATCAATGTGGACTGGACAAGCTTCAAAATCTCCCCTCCCCCTACTGCATCCCAAAACCAGCCCAGCTCATCCCCACCTCCCTAACCT
Organism: Stegostoma tigrinum; assembly: GCF_030684315.1. Taxonomy (NCBI): domain Eukaryota; kingdom Metazoa; phylum Chordata; class Chondrichthyes; order Orectolobiformes; family Stegostomatidae; genus Stegostoma; species Stegostoma tigrinum. The sequence continues at coordinate 491,144 of NC_081400.1, read as the reverse complement.
GTTCTTCCTCCCACCTATCCACTCCTCCCACCTCAAGCCGCACCCCATCTCCTACCCAGTAACCTCATTCCAGCCCCTTGACCTGTCTGTCCTCCCTGGACTGACCTATCTCCTCTCTACCTCCCCACCTACACTCCCCTCCCTCTACCGCATCCCATAACCAGCCCAGCTCGTCCCCACCTCCCTAACCTGTTCTTCCTTCCCACCTACACTCACCTTTACTGGCTCTATCCCCATCTCTTTGACCCGTCTGTCTCCTCTCCAACTATCTTCTCCTCTATTCATCTTCTATCCGCCTCCCCCCTCTCCCTATTTATTTCACACCCCCCTTCCCCTCCCCCATTTCTGAAGGAGGGTCTAGGCCTGTAACGTCAGCCTTCCTGGTCCTCTGATGCTGTTGGTCTGCTGTGTTCATCTCGCTCTACACCTTGTTATCACTTTCTATGACAGCCGCCATGTTCTTGCCCGTTCATTCAGGCTGTGCAAATCCCCTTGAAGGTTTTTGTAACCTTTCAACGCACATTCCCCTTCAGTTTTGTGTTATCAGTACATTTAGGAAGGATGCTGCGCAACCTAAAAGAGTTCAGAAAAGATTTACAAGGATGTTGCCAGTGTTGGCGAGAGCTATAGGGTGAGGTTGAATGGGCTGGGGCTATTTTCCCTGGAACATTGGAGGCTGAGGAGTGACCTCATAGATGGTTATAAAAATCATGACAGGCACGGATAGGGTGAATAGACAAGGTCTTTCCCCCAGGGTACGGGAGTCCGTAACTAGAGGCCACAGGTTTATGGCGACATGGGAAAGAATTAAAAGGGACCTAAGGTACAATATTTTCCACGCAGAGGGTGGTACATGTATGGAATGAGCTGCCAGGTGGAGGCTGGTACAGTTACAACATTTAAAAGACTTCTGGATGGGTGCATGAGTAAGAAGAGTTGAAGGGTTGAAGACCATAAGAACATAAGACATAGGAGTGAAAGTAAGGCCATTCGGCCCATCAAGTCCACTCCGCCATTTAAATCCTGGCTGATGGGCATTTCAACTCCACTTCCCTGCACTCTCACCGTAGCCCTTGATTCCTTCTGAGATCAAGAATTTGTCAATCTCTGCCTTGAAGGCATCTAACGTCCCGGCCTCCGCTGCACTCCGTGGCAATGAATTCCACAAGCCCACCACTCTCTGGCTGAAGAAATGTCATCTCATTTCAGTTTTAATTTTACCCCCTCTAATTTTAAGGCTGTGCCCATGGGTCCTAGTCTCCCCGTCTAACGGAAACAACTTCCTAGCGTCCACCCCTTCTAAACCATACATTATCCTGTAAGTTTCTATTAGATCTCCCCTCAACCTTCTAAACTCTAATGAGTACAATTCCAGGATGTTGCCTGGATTGGAGAGTATTAGCTGTAAGGAGAGATTGGACACTCTTCAATAGCTTTTGTTAGAGCATCAGAGGCTGAGGGGTGAACTGATACAAGTAAATAAAATTACAGAGTGGTATGAACAGTCAGTCTCTTCTGTGTGTGGAAACATCAAATAAATATATACTTCAAATAAGGTTTAAAGCGAGACAGGGCAAGTTTAAAGAAGAAGTGGGAGGAAAATTTTGTTTTAAACACAGAATGGTAGGTGCCTGGAATGCACTGCCAAGAAATGTAGTAGCAGATGTGACAGCAATGTTTAACAGGCATTTAGTTATGAATGAACACGCAGGGAATACAGGGATATGGGCCACATGGCGGCAGATGGGTTTAGTTTAGTTTAGAATGGCACCATGTCAGTACAGACATGGTGGGCCAAAGTGCCTGCCCCTGTGCTGTACTGTTCTATGTTTTATTCTGCTAGATACATCTCATACATAAACCCATGTTAACTGTGCCTAATTCCAAGAGTCCATTTATAATGGAATGTAGCACGTTCTTTCATACGGATGTTAGGATGACAGGTCGGTAGTCCAGGTTTCTTTCTTCCTCCTTTCTAAAAGGATGGGGGTTACACTTGCTACCTTCCTACCTGCAGGAACCACTCCAGAATCTATAGAATTTGGAAACGTGACCACCAGCCCATTGGTTTCTCTACTGCCTCCTATTTCAAAACTCGGAATTAGACCACCAGGTCCAGGGGATTTATCAACCTCGAGTCCCTTCAATGTTCAGTTTCTCCACAACAATGTTTTTTTAAATACTGATTTTGTTTAGTCTCTCACTCTTGCTAGGATGTTTCTTGTCTATTCTTCCATGAAAACAGAAAAGGTATCTGTTGAGACTCTGCCACTTCTTTATTTGACCGACAACAAATTCTCTGGTCTCAACCTGTATTTGGCCCAGATTTGTCATTGCGAACCTTTCTTTTTACAGACTGACTGCTGCCTGTGTAGGAGACATATGTTCACTGATTGAAGGGCTGAATGGAGGAGTGAGCCCTGGGGTTGGGGGGTTGTGGTGTAGCCAAACAGAGGTGGACTGCAGGGAATGAGGGCCTTTCAGTTTCATATACATTCAGTGACACTCTAAAGCACGGCACTTTATATACTGAAGGGCAATTAGATTCAATATACAAAAACTCTGTACACCCCTCGGATTGTACATATGGAAACAGGGATGCAACAGCCTCCTGGTATCATCACTGGACTGCTAACCCAGAGACCCAGGTAATGTTTTGGGGACCTGGGTTTGAATCTCACCATGATAGATAATCAAATTTTAATTCAATAAAAATCTGGAATTATGTCTCTGAGGATGATCACAAATCCATTATTGATTGTCAGAAAAAAACCTTCTCGTTCACTAAGGTCTTATATGGAAGGAAACTGCCATCCTTATTTGGCCTAGCCGACTTGTGACTCCAAACACACAGCAATACGGTTAACTCTTAACTACCCTCTGGGCAAGAAATGCTTGCCTAGCCAGCAATGTTCATACATCTTATTAATGAGCTTAAAAACAAACACAATGAAATGGATGGGAATATCTCCCCATCTTTCAGCAGCTCATTCCCATCATACAGGCCCTGAGAGGCCAAGTCAGCTCCGGACACATCCAGCTGACAGAAATCAAAGGCAGATGAAAACGACTGCTCAAGTAGCATTGTTTGCCATTCTCTGCAACATTCTGACTGAGAAAGAGAACACTCTCACCACCTAGCAAGCTACTAAAGAATCCCTCCAAGGCCTTACCTCAGTTGCACTTGGACTGTGTGATCGCCTTTTGCTCCAAGTAACAAATCTCTGAAAGGAAGAAAACCGATTGAGTAAAACTGCTCCTCAAAATAAAAATCTATGCTGCTTCATAAGGATTAGTGAGGAAATGCAGCATCAAGATACATTGCTGCTTGGTTTATTCATTGTGCAGAATCAAAAATATTGTTACAGCATAGGAGGCAACCATTCAGTCCTTTCAATTAAACTCTTCATCATCCATTGGCAAAGGAAGAAACCACAGCCAGCCTTTACATGGAATGGATTTATTCAGCGAGTATGAACCATTACAAGTATATATGCTGAGTCATTATTATGTATTTCTTTATACTTTTAAAATCAATTAAATAAACTAAACCGAATTAAAAGGTGACAAACCTTTATGGGGCAACTGCAACAAAAATCAAATGTTCAAACAAAACTTAAAATTTCATTTCAAATATGCTTAAGCAGCTATCCAATCAATGCCTTCCACAAGTGGAAATATTTTCTAACCAACCTGGTTCCAGATGTCATTACACAGCCCTGGAACTAGAGGGACTGGAACCTGGGCCTCCTGTTTCAGAGACAGGGACACAAAAAGTCCTTGACAGATCTGTACAAGAGCAAATATCTCTCTCACCCAACCATACTCTCCAACCTCTAGCCACTCTTCCTCACATCATACTCTCACTGCTGTCTGTTTGCCTCCACCTCCTCAGACCCTATCCCTCACACAGTCAATTCACGCTTCTGAAAAAGTGTCTCTCTGATAGCTTATTGTTTGGGTGAAAGGTTTTGTCCATTTTCACACTCTCACCTGGATGAGCAAATCTGTTGAACTTGCTGTGGGGTCAATGCAAACGTAACAACAGCTTCCTCAAATCGTTGCCCATTACTTGATACTGTAAAAAAAGAAAGCAGAAAGGATACAATGGAAACACCGCCTCATCATCATCAAGAAACAATATAGGCCCGTGAAACTAAAATGGAACAAAGAACCACAGAAGCTGGAAATCTGAAACATAAACAGCAATTGCCGGAGAAATTCAGCAAGTCAGGCAGCATGTGCGGACAGAAAGCAGAGTTAACATTTCTAGTTTAATTCTGAAGAATTCTCCCTTCCTTCCTTCACCACCCCAACCCTCACTACTCTCTCCTTCCCACCCCTCACTGTTTCCTCCTCTTGTGCTGCTCTCACTGACCGACTGACTTTCTTTGGAGTGAGATCAAAGTTGTCCTTACCATAACACACTGCCATATATGGCTACAGGCAATTCTGCACATGCTGCATCATTGGTAGCCAGGTCCAATTTTCGTTCTGGTTCCTCTGAAATGCCCTCCTGCTTATGAAGAACTGCAATGTTTGTCTCAGTTGGCTGGACAGTCAGTTTGTGATGCAGACAGGTGCCAACAGTGTGGGTTCAGTTCCTGAAACAGCTGAGGTTACCATGAAGGACTCTGCTTCACAATCTCTCCCCTTACCTCAGGTTAAACCACCAGCAGTTGTCTCTCTCAAATGAGGGAGCAGCCCTATAGTCTGGTAAGACTATAGCAATTTTACCTTTACCTTATCTTCAGACCAAACAGGAGGTCCCATCAAATTCCAGGCGTGCTGGGCACAGAACGACCACTGGTCAACAATATCAATCCTTCCAAATCCATCAACTTCCATCCCACCCCATATCTTCCCCTCCAAGCCCCCAGGCCATTCATCACCACGGCCTTACCTAATGTGGTTGGTTTGGTCAGCTCATCGTAGATGTCATAAAATGGCAGCCTCCTCATTTTGACGTCTGGATGCACTGGGGGGGACAGATGTTGTAAATCTAATTCTCGCTTGGGAGTGAGCATGCTGAGGGGCGACAACAGTGGGGACACCAAGGCCGAGGCAGCAGAGGTACTGTAGTGAAGCTGTGGATTGCTGCCAAGAGCCAGAGATGCACTGGCTGAAGGGTGAGCCACGGCGTTCTGGACAGATAGTAAAGGCAACTCCATGGTGGTGTGGCTCTTGCGAGGGAAGCGACGCCTGTAGAGCTCTTTAATTTTCATGTGCACAGCTGGACTGCAGCCAGACTTCAGCATGTACAGCACTTTGGTCAACAGCTCGTGTTTACGGCCTGTCTTGTTCCGGCCAGAGAATCCCAGCAGCACTTGTAGTTCCGACACTCTAAAGCTCATCACCATGTGCTGCAAAACAGAGAATCTGTTAGAAACAAAAACAAGTTGCTAGAAAAGCTCAGCAAGTCTGGCAGCAGCTGTGTAGAGAAATCAGAATTAACATTTTGGATCTATTGACCCTTCCTCAGAATCTGTTAGAGTGGGGAAAAGGTAGGGCAGAGAGGCAGGGTGGAGAATGCTGAAAAGGTGGGGGCTGCAGGGCCAGGGGATAGTTTTGCATCAGTGTTGAAAAGTGGGGGCATCAAGCAAGAGATGAATTTATCAGTGTGAGCAACGAGATGCCAGGTAAATGGTTTGGTGGGTGGGAACAATGTGGATGTTGCTGCGGCTTTTGGTAATACAGAATTGGCTGGCCAACAGAAGACAGCGAGTGGTAGTAGAAGGAAAATATTCTGCCTGGAAGTCAGTGGTGAGTGGGGTTCCACAGGGCTCTGTCCTTGGGCCTCTACTGTTTGTAATTTTTATTAATGACTTGGATGAGGGGATTGAAGGATGGGTCAGCAAGTTTGCAGACGACACAAAGGTCGGAGGTGTCGTTGACAGTGTAGAGGGCTGTTGTAGGCTGCAGCGGGACATTGACAGGATGCAGAGATGGGCTGAGAGGTGGCAGATGGAGTTCAACCTGGATAAATGCGAGGTGATGCATTTTGGAAGGTCGAATTTGAAAGCAGAGTACAGGATTAAGGATAGGATTCTTGGCAGCGTGGAGGAACAGAGGGATCTTGGTGTGCAGATACATAGATCCCTTAAAATGGCCACCCAAGTGGACAGGGTTGTTAAGAAAGCATATGGTGTTTTGGCTTTCATTAACAGGGAGATTGAGTTTGAGTCGTGAGATCTTGTTGCAGCTCTATAAAACTTTGGTTAGACCGCACTTGGAATACTGCGTCCAGTTCTGGTCGCCGTATTATAGGAAAGATGTGGATGCTTTGGAGAGGGTTCAGAGGAGGTTTACCAGGATGCTGCCTGGACTGGAGGGCTTATCTTATGAAGAGAGGTTGACTGAGCTCAGTCTCTTTTCATTGGAGAAAAGGAGGAGGAGAGGGGACCTAATTGAGGTATACAAGATAATGAGAGGCATAGATAGAGTTGATAGCCAGAGACTATTTCCCAGGGCAGAAATGGCTAGCACGAGGGGTCATAGTTTTAAGCTGGTTGGTGGAAAGTATAGAGGGGATGTCAGAGGCAGGTTCTTTACGCAGAGAGTTGTGAGAGCATGGAATGCGTTGCCGGCAGCAGTTGTGGAAGCAAGGTCATTGGGGTCGTTTAAGAGACTGCTGGACCTGTATATGGTCACAGAAATTTGAGGGTGCATACATGAGGATCAATGGTCGGCACAACATTGTGGGCTGAAGGGCCTGTTCTGTGCTGTACTGTTCTATGTTCTAAGTGTGACTGTTGGGGTGAGGGAATGAAAGCTGGAAGTGGTGGAAAGCAGCTGCAAACAGGAAGTATGGAGGAGTGGTTGGTGACGGTGTTGGAAAAGGGATGGCATATCAACAGACCTGGGGAAAGGGATGTAGTTGAGAATAAGAGTGTTTATGGAAGTTTTGGGGGCTTGGTGGGGGGTGGCGGGGGGTCGTGCGGAAGATGCCAGATTGTCAGGATGGGAGGACTGCCAGCAGGGCAGTGGGGGCATGTCAGCATGGGGAGAGGGGGTTGGTGAGGGGTAGGGGGTCAGCAGAGAGGATGACAGGTCAGTGTGTGGGGGGGGTGGAAGAGGTGTGTCAGTTTGGAGGGGGGTGATGGTGTGTCAGTGTGGGGTAGGGGTGTCCGTGGTGGGGGGGGGAGGTGAAGTTGTGTCAGTGTGAGGGTGTATCGATATGATGGTTGGGAAGGGGGTCGGTAGGGGATCAGAAGGGCGAATGGCAGGTCGCTGTGGCGGGGGAGCGGAGGGTCATTGGGAAGGATGGGGTCAGAGTGGGGGCTGTCATCAGTAGGATAAGTGTCAGTGAGGAGGGGTGTCGTGCGCTTGTTTTGGTGCGGGAGGGAGTGTCAGTGAATTTAAGAGGGAACCAGTAGTATGTGTGGGGCATGATTTAGGGTGAGGTTTGGGGTGGGGGCCTGCTCTGTTACGGAGAGCCCTCCAGGCGCGCCCACGACGGTCGTTCCCCCGACGCGCGCCTCCGCGCTCGGGCCAGTTCGCTGTGGTTAGTGGGGGGAATGCTTTCCTTCTGCTCGATCAACATCGACAGCTGGCTCCACCCGGTGCCACCACTGCAGAGAACAACCCCGTCCCTCCCGCTCGCTCTCCCTCTCCCTCCCGAGACCTCCTAATACTGACCCGCAATTCCCCGTCATCCGCCATCTCCGGGCATCGCCTCGACCCCGGGCCCACCTCTCCCCGCTGACATCATCACGCAGGCGACGCAATATGGGCGTGGTCTGGATGAACGGGCGAGACAGCGGTGCGTGTTAATAAGAGGGAGGGGCCTGCGGGGTGCGCCAGTTGGAGGGAGGGCGGGTGGAGCTGGCCGTGGAGAATGGGGCAAATTGTGATCAGAGATAAAGGGAACTGCAGATGCTGGAGAATCCAAGATAACAAAGTGTGGAGCTGGATGAACACAGCAGGCCAAGCAGCATCTCAGGAGCACAAAAGCTGACGTTTTGGGCCGAGACCCTTCATCAACCCTCTCTGATGAAGGGTCTTGGCCCGAAACGTCAACTTTTGTGCTCCTGAGATGCTGCTTGGCCCGCTGTGTTCATCCAGCTTCAACACTTTGTCAGCATGGGGTAAACTTGGGTTGTCGAACTTTTGAGGGCGTGGTCCATGTAGCGGGCGTGGCTGTGGTGTGGGGGGCGGGTCTTTGGGTAGCGAGGTGTGGTCCTGCCGCGGGGAGAGGAGCCGAGTGAAGGGAGCTGTTGGAGAAGGCGGGGCCACTGAGAGGGCGGGGCCTGTTCTCCAGTGCCGTTGGGCGCGCGAGTTTCTTTTGGGCGGGAAGGAGGTGTAAAACTGGAATGAAAGAAAGAAAAAAAATTATCAGCACAGAGAAAGTGAGAATTATCAGAAAATTGGAGGAGCGGGTTTGGGGGTTCGCTGCACTCCCTCGAAAACAGGACATACTTCCTCAGAAAAGGAGCCCAAAACTGCACATAATATAAAGTAGAGGGCATAGGTTTAAGGTGAGAGGGATAAAATATAAAAATGACCGGAGAGATAAATTTTTCACGCAGAGGGTCATGCATGTATGGAACGAGCAGCTAGAGGAAGTGATAGGTGTGGGTACAATTACAACATTACTACAAAATTACAATTACTACAAAACATCTGGATGGGTACATGAATAGGACGGGATTTGGGGATATGGGACAGATACTGGCAAATGGGACTAGGCCGGATTGGAATGTCTGATCAGCGTGGATGGGTTAAACGGAAGGGTCTGTTTCCATGCTGTATGACTGAGAAGGTTAGAATACAAGAGCAGAGGCATATGGCTTAGACTGTATAAAGCTCTGGTCAGACCGCAACTGAAATATTGTAATGGAGTAATATAGGATGGAAACAGACTCTTTGGTCCAACTAATCCATGTCAAACAGGTTTCACAAACTGAACTAAATCATTATATTCCTGTATCTATCTAAATATGTTTTAAATGCTGTGACAGTCCCTGCCTCTGTCACTTCCTGCGGTGGTTTGTTCTGTTTTGGGTCCCAAGTTTCAGGAAGGATATGCTGGCATTGGAGATAATCCAGAGGAAGTTTACAAGAATGATTCTAGGGATGAAGGGCTCTACGTCTAGCTTAGAAGGATGAGATGGGATCTGTTTGAAACTTGTAGAATACTGAGAGACCTGATTAAAGTGGACATGGAGATGTTCCCACTAGTAGGAGAGACTAGGACCCAAGAGCAAGCCTCAGAGTATAGCCCTTTAGAATTGAGATGAAGGGAAATTTTTCCAACTAGAGTGTGGCGAATCTGTGGAACTGATTGCTGCAGAAGGCTCTGGAGGCCAAGTCATTGATTGTATGTAAGACAGAGAGGTTCTTAATTAGCAAGGAAATTGAGAGTTATGGGGAGAAGGCAGGAGAATGAAATTGAGAAACATATCAGCTATGATCAAACGATGAAGCAGACTTGATGGGCCACATGGCCTAAGTTTTCTCCTATACCTTATGGTCTAAGGCCGAGAGAGAAATTTATAATTTCCTTAGAGAATCAAAGGAGATAAGGCAGGAAGTGATCTGGTGGTACTAGACTGTTAATCCTGATTAGACTGATAATCAGATTAGCTATGATCTTATTGAATTGTGGAGCAGGCGGATTGGGCAGAATGGCCTACCTCTGCTCCCATACATTATAGTCTTAAATTCTTAGTTCTTGGAAGGGAGTTCCATTTTAGTGAGTTGTCGCCGATTCCATGGCTGGCAGCCCTGCAGTTCTAGTAGAGAACATTGGGACCTGTGACTATTGCTGGGATTACAGGCTGTCGAACCACATCAATTTTGATAACACAATAGGGATCCAGGTTCAACAGGCTGATCTCATACTCTGCCACTCCCTTTGCCCCATGTGGTCATATAAAATCCAGACCATGGGTTCTGGACAATGGAGATAAGTTAATGGGCATGAACAAAGCGAGACAATGACCAAACTAGGTATGGAAGGGGCAAAGCTGAAAGAAAAGGTTACCAGAGAGATTATATTTTAATACTGTCTGAGGAATGAACTTCCAGAGGAAGTATTGGATGTGGGTACAGTTCAAGATATTTGGTTAAGGAAGCTGTAGAGCGCGGGAGCCGTGGTTTACGAAGGAAATGGAATCTCTGGTCAAGAGGAAGAAGAAGGCTTATGTTAGGATGAGATGTGAAGGCTCAGTTAGGGTGCTTGAGGGTTACAAGGTAGCCAAGAAAGACCTAAAGAGAGCGCTCAGAAGAACCAGGAGAAGACATGAGAAGTTGTTGGCGGATAGGATCAGGGTAAACCCTAAGGCTTTCTATAGGTATTGAAGGAATAAAAGAATGACGAGACTAAGATTAGGTCCAAACAAGGATAGTAGTGGGAAGTTGTGTGTGGAGTCAGAGGAGATAGGGAAAGCACTAAATGAATATTTTTCGACAGTATTCACTCTAGAAAACAACAATGTTGTTGAGGAGAATACTGAGACACAGGCTACTAGACTAGGTGGGATTGAGGTTCACAAGGAAGAGGCATTAGAAATCCTACAGAGGGTGAAGATAGATAAGTCCCTTGGGCTGGATGGTATTTATCCTAGGATCCCCTGGGAAGCCAGGGAGGAGATTGCCGAGCCTTTGACATTGATCTTTAACTCGTCATTGTCTACAGGAATAGTGCCAGATGACTGGAGGATAGCAAATGTGGTTCCCCTGTTCGAGAAGGGGAGTAGAGACAACCCTGGTAATTATAGACCAGTGAGCCTTACCTCAGTTGTTGGTAAAGTGTTGGAAAAGGTTATAAGAGATGGGATTTATAATCATCTAGAAAAGAATAAATTGATTAGGGATAGTCAGCACGATTTTGTGAAGGGTAGGTCGTGCCTCACAAACCTTATTGAGTTCTTTGAGAAGGTGACCAAACAGGTAGATGAGAGTAAACCGGTTGATGTGGTGTATATGGATTTCAGCAAGGCGTTCGATAAGGTTCCCCACAGTAGGCTATCATACAAAATGCGGAGGAATGGGATTGTGGGAGATATAGCAGTTTGGATCAGAAATTGGCTTGCTGAAAGAAGACAGAGGGTGGTAGTTGAAGGGAAATGTTCATCCTGAAGACCAGTTACTAGTGGTGTACCGCAAGGGTCGATGTTAGGTCCACTGCTGTTCGTCATTTTTATAAATGACCTGGATGAGGGTGTAGAAGGATGGGTTAGTAAGTTTGCAGACGACACTTAAGGTTGGTGGAACATAGAACATACAACATTACAGCACAGCACAGGCCCTTCGGCCCTCGATGTTGTGCCGACCTGTCATACCAATCTCAAGCCCATCTAACCTACACTATTCCATGTACGTCCATATGCTTATCCAATGACGACTTAAATGTACCTAAAGTTGGCGAATCTACTACCGTTGCAGGCAAAGCCTCCATTCCCTTACTACTCTGAGTAAAGAAACTACCTCTGACATCTGAACTATATCTTTCACCCCTCAATTTAAAGCTATGCCCCCTCGTGCTCACTGTCACCATCCCAGGTAAAAGGCTCTCCCTATCCACCCTATCTAACCCTCTGATTATTTTATATGTTTCAATTAAGTCACCTCTGAACCTTCTTCTCTCTAATGAAAACAGCCTCAAGTCCCTCAGCCTTTCCTCACAACACCTTCCCTCCATACCAGGCAACATCCTAGTAAATTTCCTCTGCACCCTTTCCAAAGCTTGCACATCCTTCTTATAATGTGGTGACCAGAACTGTACGCAATACTCCAAGTGCGGCCGCACCAGAGTTTTGTACAGCTGCAGCATAAATTCTTGGTTCCGGAACTTGATCCCTCTATTAATAAAAGCTAAAACACTGTATGTCTTCTTAACAGCCCTGTCAACCTGGGTGGCAACTTTCAAGGATCTGTGTACATGGACACCAAGATCTCTCTGCACATCTACACTACCAAGAATCTTACGATTAGCCCAGTACTTTGCCTTCCAGTTACTCCTACCTAAGTGCATCACCTCACATTTGTCCGCATTAATCTCCATTTGCCACCTCTCAGACCAGCTCTGCAGCTTATCTATGTCTCTCTGTAACCTACAGCATCCTTCTTCACTATCCACAACTCCACTGACCTTAGTGTCATCTGCAAATTTACTAACCCATCCTTCTACGCCCTCATCCAGGTCATTTATAAAAATGACAAACAGCAGTGGACCCAACATCGACCCTTGCGGTACACCACTAGTAACTGGTCTCCAGGATGAACATTTCCCATCAACTACCACCCTCTGTCTTCTTTCAGCAAGCCAATTTCTGATCCAAACTGCTATATCTCCCACAATTCCATTCCTCCGCATTTTGTACAATAGCCTATTGTGGGGAACCTTATCGAACGCCTTGCTGAAATCCATATACACCACATCAACCAGTTTACTCTCATCTACCTGTTTGGTCACCTTCTGAAAGAGCTCAATAAGGTTTGTGAGGCACGACCTTCCCTTCACAAAACCGTGCTGACTATCCCTAATCAATTTATTCTTTTCTAGATGATTATAAATCCTACCCCTTATAACCTTTACCAACAACTGAGGTAAGGCTCACTGGTCTATAATTACCAGGGTTGTCTCTACTCCCCTTCTCGAACAGGGGAACCACATTTGCTATCCTCCAGTCATCTGGCACTATTCCTGTAGACAATGACGAGTTAAAGATCAATGTCAAAGCCTCGGCAATCTCCTCCCTGGCTTCCCAGAGGATCCGAGGATAAATCCCATCCGGCCCGGGGACTTATGTATCTTCACCCTCTGAAGGATTTCTAATACCTTTTCCTTGTGAACCTCAATCCCACCTAGTCTAGTAGCCTGTATCTCAGTATTCTCCTCGACAACATTGTCGTTTTCTAGAGTGAATACTGTTGAAAAATATTCATTTAGCGCTTCCCCATCTCCTCTGACTCCACACACAACTTCCCACTACTATCCTTGATTGGACCTAATCTTACTTTCATCATTCTTTTATTCCTTAAATACCTGTAGAAAGCCTTAGGGTTTACCCTGATCCTATCCGCCAACAACTTCTCATGTCTCCTCCAGGCTCTTCTGAGCGCTCTCTTTAGGTCTTTCTTGGCTACCTCGTAGCCCTCAAGTGCTCTAACTGAGCCTTCACATCTCATCCTAACATAAGCCTTCTTCTTCCTCTTGACCAGAGATTCCACCTCCTTCGTAAACCACAGCTCCCGTGCTCTACAGCTTCCTCCCTGCCTGACAGGTACATATTTATCTAGGACACACAGGAGCTTTTCCTTGAATAAGCTCCACATTTCTAATGTGCCCGTCCCCTGCAGTTTCCTTCCCCATCCTATGCTCCCTAAAACTTGCCTAATCTCATCGTAATTGCCTTTCCCCCAGCTACAACTCTTGCCCAGTGGTATACACCTATCCCTTTCCATCACTAAAGTAAACATAACAGAATTGTGATCGCTATCACCAAAGTGCTCACCTACTTCCAAATCTAACACCTGGCCAGGCTCATTACCCAGTTCCAAATCTAATGTGGCTTCGCCCCTTGTTGGCCTATCTACATACTGTGTCAGGAAGCCCTCCTGCACACACTGGACAAAACCTGACCCATCTATAGTACTTGAACTATAGTGTTCCCAGTTAATATTTGGAAAGTTGAAGTCCCCCATGACAACTACCCTGTCTCTCTCACTCCTATCGAGAATCATCTTTGCTAATCTTTCCTCTACATCTCTGGAACTATTCGGAGGCCTGTAGAAAATTCCCAACACGGTGACCTCTCCTTTACTGTTTCTAACCTCAGCCCATACTACCCTCAGTTGACGAGTCCCCAGACATCCTTTCTGCAACTGTAATACTGTCCTTGACCAACAATGCCACACCTCCGCCCCTTTTACCATTTCCTCTGTTCTTACTGAAACATCTAAATCCCAGAACCTGCAACAACCATTCCTGTCCCTGCTCTAACCATGTCTCTGAAATGGCCACAACATCGAAGTCCCAGGTACCAACCCATGCTGCAAGTTCACCCACCTTATTCCGGACGCTCCTGTCATTGAAGTAGACACACTTCAAACCAACTTCTTTCTTGCCGGTGCCATCTTGCTTCCCTGAAACTTTATTTCGGACCACCCTACTCTCAACCTTTTCTATAGTCGAACTACAATTTTGGTTCCCATCCCCCTGCTGAATTCGTTTAAACCCACCCAAATAGCCTTAGCTAATATCCCCCCCCAGGATATCAGTACCCCTCTGGTTCAGGTGAAGACCATCTTGCTTGTAGAGGTCCCACCTACCCCAGAAAGAGCCCCAATTATCAAAGAATCCAAACCCTCCCTTGTGGAGTTGTGGATAGTGACGAAGGATGCTGTAGGTTACAGAGAGACATAGATAAGCTGCAGAGCTGGGCTGAGAGGTGGCAAATGGAGTTTAATATGGACGAGTGTGAGGTGATGCACTTTGGTAGGAGTAACCAGAATGCGAAGTACTGGGATAATGGTAAGATTCTTGGTAGTGTAGATGTGCAGAGAGATCTCGGTGTCCATGTACACAGACCGTTGAAAGTTGCCATCCAGGTTGACAGGGCTGTTAAGAAGGCATACAGTGTTTTAGCTTTTATTAATAGAGGGATCGAGTTCCCGAACCAAGAGGTTATGCTGCAGCTGTACAAAACTCCGGTGCGGCCGCATTTGGAGTATTGTGTACAGTTCTGGTCACCGCATTATAAGGATGTGGAAGCTTTGGAAAGGGTGCAGAGGAGATTTACTAGGATGTTGCCTGGTATGGAGGGAAGGTCTTACGAGGAAAGGCTGAGGGACTCGAGACTGTTTTCATTAGAGAGAAGAAGGTTGAGAGGTGACTTAATTGAGACATTTAAAATAATCAGAGGGTTAGATAGGGTGGATAGGAAGAGCCTTTTTCCTAGGATGGTGACGGCGATCACGAGGGGGCATAGCTTTAAATTGAGGGATGAAAGATATAGGACAGATGTCAGAGGTAGTTTCTTTACTCAGAGTAGTAAGGGAATGGAGGCTTTGCCTGCAACGGTAGTAGATTCGCCAACTTTAAGTACATTTAAGTCGTCATTGGATAAGCATATGGACGTACATGGAATAGTGTAGGTTAGATGGGCTTGAGATTGGTATGACAGGTCGGCACAACATCGAGGGCTGAAGGGCCTGTACTGTGCTGTAATGTTCTATGTACACAAATAAGGAATGTCTGGAGTGATATGGGCCAAGCATAGGCAGGTGGGATTAGTTTAGTTTGGGATTATGATCAGCATGGATGGGTTGGACTGACGTGTTTGTTTCTGTGATGTATCACTCATTATAGAAAAAAAACTCGTGAAATGGCCTTGTTGGGTAAGTAACTGACAAATATTCTACTTTCCAGTAGGTGGCAGCTGAATCAAACCAAATATGGAAGACGTTGATAACAATTGTTTGCCAAAGAAAGTTCAGCTTCTTAGTCAGCTTGCCCTGCCAATGTAAGTTTTCTTTCTTTACATCCGTCCACAGGACTTTCTAATTTGGAGCAACCAATCAGTTATTATTTGGACTAATCATTCTTTTTGCCAAGGTTTTATCTAAAAATTGCCTAGTTTATCAAGTTGCATACCGTTTGGTAAATGTAGATCCTTCTGAGGTATGGTGGCAAATCATTTGTCCTACTTACATGGATCACTCTCATTAGACCTGGTGAACCGGTTACTTGTGTCAACAATTTTGTGTTTCGCAGCGATGGACACAAGATTAGGCTCTACTACCATGCCACCAATTCTGGGGAATCTATCAGAGTCTGTCATTAGGAGCAGGCTGATGTAAGCACTTAAATAAATTTGAACTCATCATAGGGAGACAGTGTTCTTTGGATGAAGTAAATTTAGATGAATGTGGGTATGATGAATGAACATGATCGCTAATAAGGTGGATAAAGCTGTTATCTCACTGCATTCAATAAGATTTCACATGAGAAATTACTAGCAAAAGTTATCATTCCTGGAATTGAGAATAGCCTGTTGCTGGTTGAAAACTGGTAAGAAGGTAAGAAATGACACAAACAGACATTGATGGAATGCAGTTCATCATAATCCTCCAGCATTTGTTTTGAGAGATCTGCTTTGCACCATATTTATCACTGACTTGGATGAAGCAACATGTATCCAGATGTGTTAAATTAGAAGGCACAGTTGTCTGGGCATGTATTCCCTTGGGTATGAAAGATAACTGGTAGAGGTGCTTAAAATTTGAAAGCAATCTGAAAGAGTTGATATGGTATGGAATCATTAGGCATGAGGTGACATAATTCTAAAATAAGAGCTAGATTTTTTGGAAAGTAAATATATCAAGAGTGACAGAGCAAAGGTTGATTTCAAGTGCAGATAAACCCTCACCTGACTATATGAATGGTGGAGGGGAGCTGAGTGGCTGTGTGTTATAGCAGAAAAGACTAACTTTTCTGAGTGACATTTTAGAATCATTGATTAGCCTTTTAACAGTACGGTTGCGACTATTAAAATACTGTTCATCGGAAATTAAAAACAATAGTTACAGACTGCTACTACATTTAGTAAATAAATGCATTGTTTTGTGTCTCTCAGTCAGAGAGCAAAAGAGGCACAGGTTTATTCTCTGGTTTTAAATGGAAGGGCTACAATTGACATGAGTATCTTGAATTGGAGTTGAAAGGGAAAATAGAATGTGTTCCTTTTCAGAACAACTCAGTGGAGGCTCCTGGAAATTAACATGGGAATGAGCACACAACATTCGAAGTGGCTATTAAAGTTGAAAGGCCTTCTTGTTCATACATTGACTGTCCCACCAGAAGTTCTTTTAGAAAGAAGGGAATTTGAGGAAAACATTGCGGAGATTCAGGAAAGGAAAATTAGTGACTTTAGAGATTTGTGAGAAAGCAACCTGTATTTGGAATGTTGAATCATTGGGTTAACATTGAATGTTCTTGTTCTGTTTGCATCCATTGCAGACCAGTGGAAGAAAAGGCTTCTGTTTTTTTTTGTCAGACTTTTACATAAATTGAACTCTTAAGTGCACATTTTATCAGTACTACATTTTTGACATTTTCATCTTCTAATTAGATGTGTGCACACAAGATTAATTGTGTATTTTTTATGAGATAGGTTTGTTATGCTAGAATGCTTTAGTTATGGATCAAATAAGGTGGTGTATGATTCAACTTTCTTTCCACTTTCTAGGATAAAGATCTATTTAAAATTAGTACAGCATTGTTGTTCCATAGAAGTTAATGACTAGCCATAGGTGTGGCTCAAGTGTCACCATTCTGAGTATTAATTCTGATTGGTAAATAATGCCTTGTGTTCACATAGACAATACAAGCATCTATTCATGTTATAAACAATCGGTAACCAAGGAAGTAAAACAATCGCAATAATCAAAGAACATATGCACATTGCATATGAAATTGGTTGAGCAATGTCTTGATTTTAAACTTCACATCTTTTTATTCAAATCCCTCCACAGCTATGCAAAACTTATTTCTGTAATCTCTTCTAGTTTCACAACTGTATGAGACCTCTTGATTACTCTAATTCTGACCTCTTCAGCATTCACCTTTTTTTAATAATTTTACCTATTTTCCCTAATCGATCTGTTCAGGGTTGGAACTTGAGCCTGGATCTCTCAGTCCAGGGGTATGGACACAATAACTGCGCCACAAGATCACTCTGCTAATGGAATGCAGCTGTGTATTCAAATATCTGGGCCCTGAACTCTGCAATTGCCCTTTAAAAATATTGTATTTCTCTTCTCTTTTTAAGTGGCTCTTTAAAGTGTACTTATTTGATCAAACATTTGGTTTCCTGCCCTGAAATTCCCAAATGTGATCAGAGCCAAGTTTTGTTTGGTAATAAAAACAGAAATTCTGGAAAATCTCAGCCAGTCTGGCAATATCTGTGGAGACAAATCAGAGTTAACGTTTTGTATCCAGTGACCAACCCAGACCAACCACATGGACACCCGTCATTTGTGGCAAGGCTTACATGACATCATGGGCTTCAAAGCAAAGTCAAACACAATCATGGGCAACAGTGTATTCCTACCTGACGAGCTCAGTGCATTTATGCTGACTTTGAACTGAAGGTCAGTAAAATGATGTCATCTCTCCCCTCAGCCGCAGATAAACCTGTGCCCACGGTCACCACCACAGATGTTAGATCAACCTTCACAAGAGTGAACCCAGCGAAAGCAACTGGCCTGGATGGAAACCCTGGCTGTGCATTCATATCCAGTACAGACCAGCTGGCAGGAGTATTTGCAGACATCTTTAACCTCTCCTTGCTACGACCTGAATTCCCCATCTACTTCAAGAAGACCACAATCATCCCAATGCTTAAGGAAAAGCATACATCCTTCCTCGATGACTACTGCTTGATGGCTCTGACATCCGTAATTATGAAGCGTGTCAAGGGGTTAGACATGAGTCGTATCAACACCAGCCTACCAAATTGCCTTGATCCTTTGCAATTCACCTACCAGCACAACAAGTTCACAGCAGACTCTACCACCCAGCCCTTAAATCACCCCCTAAACATCTAGATAACAATGATACTTACATCAGGCTCCTACCTATTCACTACATTCTGCCTTCAACACCAGAATCCCAAAGAAACTCATCTCTAAAGTCTGAGACATAGATCTCTGCTCCCTGCATCCGTAACTGGACCCTAGATTTCCTGACACATAGGCATCAGTTAGACTAGGCAACAACACCTCCTCCAACATAATTCTCAACACCAGTGAACCATAAGGCTATGTACTCAGCCCCTTGCTCCTTATACATTCACGACTGTGTGACTGAGTTCCACCCTAACTCCATTTACAAGCTTGCTGACAACACCACCATTATAGGTCAGATCTCAAACAATGATGAGACAGAATACAGCAAAGACAATAATCTCTCTGTCGACATCGGCAAAACAAAGGATTTGGACATGGCTGCAGGAAGTGGAGTTGAGGGCAGGCCCATGTCTGCATCAATGGTGCTGAGGTGGAGATGATTGAGAGTGTCAAGTTCCTGGGAGTGATTATCACCAGCAATCTGTCCTGGTCAACCCATGTATACTTGACGGTCAGGAAAACACAACACTGTCTTTACTAGCTCAGAAGACTAACGAACTTCAGTATGTCCAAAAAGATGCATCATAGAAAGTTTTTTATCTGGATGCATCACAGCGTGCTATGGCAACTGCTCTTCCCAAGACCGTTGGAAACTACAGAGTCATGAACACAGACCAGTCCATCACACAAACCAGCCTTCCATCCATTGACTCCATGTATACTTCCCACTGCATCAGTAAAGTGACTAACATAATCAAAAATCCCTCCCGCCCAGTTACTCTCTTTCACCCTCATCCATCAGGCAGAAGTTTTAATACACATGCAAACAAATTCAAGAACAGCTTCTTGCCCGCTATTATCAGATTTTTGAACGGACATCTCAAATGTCAATTCTGATCTCTCTCTCTGCACCTTCTTTGCAGCTGTAACACTGTATTCTGCAAGCCTGATGATCTTTGTATGAAATGATCTGCCTGTATGGTATGGAAAACAACACTTTTCACTGTATCTTGGTACACATGACAACAACACCAATAAATTAATAAATACTCGGGCCTAGGACACTACCCTGAGGACTCCTGATAGAGATGTCCTGGAGCTGAGATGACTGACCTCCAACAACTACAAACATGTCCCTTTGATCCAGGTATGACTCCAACCAATGGAGAGTTTGGCCCCTGTATCCATTGATTCAAATTTTCCTAGGGCTCCTTGATGCCACACTCAGTCAAATGCAGACTTGATCTCAAGGGCTGTCACTCTCATCTCACTCTGGAATCTAGCTCTTTGTTCATGTTCGAACCAAGGCTGTAATGAGGTCAGGAGCTGAGCGTTCCTGACAGAACCACTTGGCACACTTCTTGATTGTGGCAAATGCTTCACATTATCTTTTGCACTATTGTGTTGGGCTGTTCCATCATTGAGGATGGAGATATTTGAGAAGCCTTTTCCTCCAGTGAGTTGTTTAATTCACAACTAAGTGTGGAAGGACTGTAGAGTTTAGATCTGATCCATTGGTTGTAGGATTACTTAGCTCTATCACTTGGTACTCATGCTGTTTATCATACAAGTAGTCTTGTTTGGTAGCTTCACCAGATGACACCACATTTTTAGGTATGCCTGGTACTCCTCCTGTCAAACCCTCCTGCTCTCTCCATTGAATCAGGGATGATGGCCTGAGTTGACGGCAGTAGTTGAGTGGGAGGATATAGCCAGCCATGCGGTTGTAGATTATGCTGGAGGTACAATGCTGCTATTAATGGCCCACAGCGCCTCATGGATGCCAGTCTTGAGTTGTTGGATATGCTCAAAGTCTGTCCCATTTAGCATGGTGATGGAGGATATTCTCACTGTGAAGGTGGGACTTAGTGTCCAAAAGGACACAGTGGTCACTCTTGTCAATACTGTCGAGGACAGATGCATCTGCAGCCAGCAGCTTGGAAAGGAGGAGGTCAAGTGTCCTCTTCCCTCTTGTTGGTCTCCTCACCTCAATTTGTTTATTTATTTTACTGAAGTGCTTGAAATGAATGTGTTACAAAGTATAGCGTAAATGCATTAATTTGCCTCGTGAAACAAGAAAGTATAAACTTAAAATAAACAAAGAACTGTGGTTGATGGAAATCTGAAACAGAAACAGAAATTGCTGGAGAAAGTCAGCAGGTCTAGCAGCATCTGTGAAAAGAAAGCAGAATCAACATTTTGAGTCCAGACACCCTTCTTCAGAGTAGAATGGACAAGCTTAGTCAGTTTATATCTGAATTCTTGATCTTCCGGGTTCCATTGCTGGTTTGTATTTAACTTAGTGGATTTCAGATGCGGCAATGTTTTGTCAGTATGATGAAATGTGGCTTTAAGTAGCTTTTGGTTTATTTCAGTTAGACAAAAGAAGCATGAGTGGGTAGAGTCAGGCTTACACAGACCCAGGGTTTTAGTTTTTGCTTTCTGTTGTTCAAGCAGGGGTTTTGGAGTTGAAGCTGCTCACTATAGCTTTCTCTCTGCTGATGCAAAAGCTTGAGTTCTGTCTCGGCTGCACGATTCATTCTGAACTGTAGACAGCAAGTGAGGGAAATCTGTCAAGTCTGTGTTTGTGGAATGCTGTTATATTGGAACAGTCGATGAGTAGTAGTTAAATAATATATTATATTGTTAAGTATTTTGACAGAGTTAAAGTTATGACAATTCTTCTTTTTTGTTTGTATTCTATCCATGGTGTAAGAACGCAGTGCCTTACATTTGCCTTTAAATAAGATAAAAGTAAGGGTCTGAGTTAGCCCCTTAATATGTTTAGAGGGAGTTTGGGCTGGACCTTAACATCAGTTAGAATTGTCTCTTGGGACATATCCAATATTCAGTATAATTCACCCTATATCTCATTTCGGGAGAATTCAGCCCATAATTGGACAGAGCAGCCAAATTGAGTCATGAGGTTCCCGACTTTTGACTCCTCACTCCTGTGAGGAAAGAATCCTGACCTTGACTGCACCAAGTGACTGAATTACCACACCCATGTCCAGTAATGCTATCAGAGGCTGCCCTTGAATTACTTTGCTAAGACCCCCTGACTGAAGGGTTTTCTCATTTAACTTGACTGAGGACTAGTCCCTTTAGACTTTGAGATATTGCATCTGCTTCAAGCAAATGGCTGTCTTTTGACCACATATATTCTTGGCATGTGTGACTGATATTGCATAGTGCTGCGCGCGCACACTTCCTCTACTGTTGACTGCTGACAAACATGACGAGCTTCTTGGCTTTGTTTCTGTGCAGAAAGGCACGTAAAGACAAACTTTTGCCCGTTATCTCTGGCTGAGGGGGTAAAGAGCTAAAAGGCAATGTAAGGCAAGGCAAGAGTGTTGTGAGTATCTACATAGTTGCTAAGTGAGTGAGTGCTAAGAAAGCAAGCAAGTAGACTAGAGATGCAGCCTGGTTCTTCCTGTTCCAATATAAATAGTCTCCTTGCCGCAGCATTTCAACGAGAGATGCTAGTGTGCTACAAAGAGCTTCGTTAAAGTGCGGAAGCATACTGCAAGTGGATCAGAGATGTGTAAAGATGGACGTGTTGGATACCTATATCTTTGGACATGGGATGCTTGTAGCTTCAAGGACTGTGACCTGTGACTGTAGTGCCAGATTTCTAAAATGGAGGTCCAGAGGAGCAAGTGACAAGTTAGATTCGCCACGACCCACAGGAATTCGTGGCATCTAGTTTCAATTCAGCAGTGCTACACTAGGCAGTATGTATTAATGAAAAGAGATTAAGTAATAATGAGGGTGATAATGGATCATAGAATCCCTACAGTGTGGAAATAGGTCATTCGGCCCAACAGTCTACACCAGCCCTCTGAAGCTCCTTCCACCCAGACCCAATGCTATATTCTAACCCTGTAACCCTGCATTTCCCATGCTAATCCACCTAACTCCCATCTCTGGACACCATGGGCAATTTTAGCTTGGTCAATCTACCTAAACTGCGCATTTTGTACTGTGGGAGGAAACCAGAGCACCCGGCAGAAACCCACGCAGAAACAGGGAGAATGTGCAACCTCCACACAGACAGTCACCCAAGAGTGGCAGGTGGCTCAGTGGTTAGCACTGCTGCCTCACAGTGCCAGGGACCCAGGTTTGATTCCACCCTTGGGCCACTGTCGTATGCAGTTTGCACATTCTCCCCGTGTCTGCACGGGTTTCTGCTAGGTGCCCCGGTATCCACCCACAGACCAAAAATGTGCAGGTTAGGTGGACTGGCCATGCCAAATTGTCCATTGTGTCCAGGGATATCCAGGCAGGGTGGATTAGCCATTGGAAATGCAGGGGTACAGGGATAGGTGGGAGATGGATATGGGTGGGATGCTTTTTGAAGGGTTGGTGTGGACTTGGTGGGCCAAATGGCCTGCTTCCACACTGTAGGGATTCTGTGTGTGTGAATGATAATCCGTGTTATTAAACCTCTCACTGGTCACTAGCAAGAATCTCCTATTGACATTGGGTACTTAGTTGGAATATGCAACTTCTTGCTCTCAATGTCAGTTAAGGTCTTGCCCAATTGCTCACGCAGTTCTCATAGTCTATGTCATTCAGGATGTGGGGAGGTTCCATCCATAATTTTGCACTTTGGTTAGACTTCAATTGTCAGTCTATGGTCAGTTTTAGTCTCTTCAGATTGTTGATAACACGTTTTGGAAAAGGTCAAGAGCAGGTCTGCAAAAATGGTAACTGACTTGAAACTTCTTAATGGTGTTAATGGTAATGACACTGGGCTCATAAACAATAGGTAGAAGGCCCAGATTAATGTTCTGCGTATATTGATTCAAATTCCACAACAGCAGCTGGTACAATTTAACTTCAATTAACAAAATCTGGAATACTAAACTAGTCTCAGTAATGGTGTCATGAAACCATAATCACTGCTTAAAAATAAATGTTTAACTAATGCCCTTGGGGACGGAGGTCTGCTATCTTTATCTGGCCTTACCTGGCCTGGCCAGATGTGACTCCAATGATTGCCGCTTAACACGTAAGAATCTCGTCTCGCCAATCAGCAGTTGGTTGGAAATGGGACATCTTGCTGTCTGTGGCAGGGAGAGCCTCACTGCTGATCTTATGTGATGCACCAACTTTCTTGCCGTTATCCATATCATTCAGGAACTAGGATGATTCTGCACTATGTGTACAAGTTACATAAGAATTAGATTAAAAATATCTTTTCTCCCAGAGTACAGTAGACATAGGGAACCAGTTTTGGCTCATGGTGGTAGTGATTCATCACAAAGCCTCAACAAAAGAGCTGTCTTTTAATTCCTAGCTGGGTGGAGGTCACAGTATGTGAAAAATAGATAGATTACTCAGTAATGTAAATTACAGCCACTGTAGTCTCCTGTACTAATTTTCATTGTTTAATTAAGTCAGTGAACAATTTTGTACATTTACCTCGCCCACCAACACCTCACCCCACACCTGTCTTGGATTGTTACCTATTTTTGGTTCCCCCAAGAGATTACATGACGGTGGGCTAAACTGTTATGAATCATCTTAACAAGGCATCTTTTTATGTCCATTGTAACTAAATAGCAACTTGCACAACTTACTGGAGAACAGCCAGGAACTGTCACACCTTCAAATACACTTAAATAAATATTGGCTGACGTTGAGCTTTATTCATCTTACTTTAGGATCTCAGAAAGTTTCACAAGTACGCACGATCATGAAAAAGCTCGTAAATTGTAATTTTGGTTTACGTGTTACAGGAGAGTGAACCGGTGGAAGTTAGTACCAATACACGTGATTGTTGAATGGGACTACTTGTTGTTATGGAATTTTTTCACCAAGAGATTTTGAATGGAACAGTTATTGTCCAAATATTTTGAAGCATGGTTTATTTGTATGCTATTAGGGGAAAACATACTGAGGGACAACAGTTAATGTATTAATGGGTGTTAATTGTTTTCCCCAAAGGCTGCAGATAAGGTGATCTTACCTTCCTCCAGCAATCAGTAAACACCCCATGTCCCCAACTGTATCCTCCACACACATACATTATCCAATGTTTGCAATGTCTTTTGGATTCTTACCTAGCTGTGAACAGCGAGTGATAAAAGACAGTAAGTAGACAGATTTTGAAACAAAAACTGTAGGACAGACCTGGAAAAGGCTCAATGTTAGCATGGTGGAGGGGGTGAGTAGTGAAATTAGTATAATTTTTATTTGCCCGACAAACTGATTGCTGCAGGGAGCATGTAATATTTCATGTTACTATATAGTAACAAGTGTACTGATTTAAATAAGAGACTTTAATCAGAGTATTGCTCTGTGTGCTAATGTATTGTGAAATAAAGGAGTTTAGCAATTCATATCTGACCCTTGTCAAATGTTTGCCTTTGGAGGGATTGAAGGAGTACAGCACAAAAAACAAAAGAATCTATCTAGTTCAAATTTTAATGGGATAGTGTTGTTACACCTTGGTTACACTGTTGATAGTTAATTATTACGAAGTGACTATAGCCAGAGGGCATTGAAAGCAAGACTCAACTCTACAATTGAAACTTTGGCATCCTTAAGCCACAGGGTTTTGTTCCCTTTCTCTTTTTTGGTTATTTGTGACTATTTGTCTAGGAGTTTCAACAGCGAGTCAGGAACTTGTTTATTAATGGGGTCTTCAACCCTAATTTTCTTTGAAGATGATGAAGAGCTACCTTCTTGATTACAACTAGCTTATGAGAAGATTTCAGAGAACAGTTCAAAACACTGTTTTGAGTCTAATAGTCACATTTAAGCCAGGCTGGGTAAAGACAGCAAATTTCCTCTTGCGGAAGACATGAACAAAAAACAGATGGATTTTTACAACAATCCATTCGTTCCATGGTCACCATTGCTGACACTAGCTGTCTTTTCAGAGATTCGTTAATTAAATAAATCTAAGGTCCCCCACTGCTGTGTTGAGTTTAGAATGCCTGTCTGTAGATCATGAATTCAGCCCTCTGGATAATCACCAGTAATGTCTCTACTGTAGGAACAAACTACTGTGGATGCTAGAATCTATACTCAAAACAGGCGATCGCTTCAGCTGAAAAGTCACCTAGACTTCAAACATTAACTTGCTGTTTCTCCATGGATGCTGTCTGATCCGTTGTGATATCTAGCATTTGTTATTTTCAACTTCTCTATTGTGTCACCTTAGCTCTGATCACGACTTAGCAATTCTGATAAGTTGTGAACCTGAAACATGATACTTATGTGAACTCCTAAGTTGCTGCCTGACCTGCGGTGCCAGCCTCTGAAAAATGATAAGGAAAAGGGACACAGAGGGATTTGTTTCATTCCAAACCCAGGGACATGGATGCCAATTGTAACATAGGTTTTGTACCCAGGGCTTTCAGGGTTTTTCTGGCTTTCATTGCAGTTTTGAAAGCATCTTTGCAGCTTTGTTGTCATTTTCCTAGATATTAAACTTAACTATAAAATAGTTATATCGAGCCTCTCAGATTCAGCCAATAGTTTTTTTCTTGCTTTCTGTATTTGGCAGGCAAGATACAGTCTTTAGTTTGTGTAATTGAGAGGTTTCACTACTGGCCCCGTTCACACAAGACTTGATATATTAGGCCTTGCAATCTCAGAAGGTGAAGGACATTCCAAACTGCTTTCTGGTATTGTAATAAAATCTTGCAGAAGTGGGATACTTGCACCTACAACAGCAATATTATTCATGTTGTCCATTTCAGAGTTCTGAAATAGTTCAAAGCTGTTGAACACTGTTAGAAAAATTCAGTTTAATAAAAAAAATCATTGTTCTACCCTTATTTTTGCTCCAAGCTGCCGACTATCCTTAGTGTATGTTTCCAGAGATATGCCAGACTCTAATTTCTTTTTAACCATGTCAAATGACATAAGGTTTCAATCTTGCATTTGATGTCAGCAGCCAAATTCTTTGGTTGCTGCCATTGTGTGTACTGTTGGGAAAGTGAAATATCAGAGGTTTTTCTGGCAGCTCCCCCAGATAACATTTTATTTTATTTGTTCATGACTTGTGAGTATCTTGTGATGCATTTTGGAAGGTCGAATTTGAAAGCTGAATACAGGATTAAGGATAGGATTCTTGGCAGCGTGGAGGAACAGAGGGATCTTGGTGTGCAGATACATAGATCCCTTAAAATGGCCACCCAGTGGACAGGGTTGTTAAGAAAGCATATGGTGTTTTGGCTTTCTTTAACAGTGGGATTGAGTTTAAGAGTCGTGAGATCTTGTTGCAGCTCTATAAAACTTTGGTTAGACCGCACTTGGAATACTGCGTCCAGTTCTGGGCGCCCTATTATAGGAAAGATGTGGATGCTTTGGAGAGGGTTCAGAGGAGGTTTACCAGGATGCTGCCTGGACTGGAGGGCTTATCTTATGAAGAGAGGTTGACTGAGCTCGGTCTCTTTTCATTGGAGAAAAGGAGGAGGAGAGGGGACCTAATTGAGGTATACAAGATAATGAGAGGCATAGATAGAGTTGATAGCCAGAGACTATTTCTCAGGGCAGAAATGGCTAACACGAGGGGTCATAGTTTTAAGCTGGTTGGTGGAAAGTATAGAGGGGATGTCAGAGGCAGGTTCTTTACGCAGAGTTGTGAGAGCATGGAATGCGTTGCCAGCAGCAGTTGTGGAAGCAAGGTCATTGGGGTCATTTAAGAGACTGCTGGACATGTATATGGTCACAGAAATTTGAGGGTGCATATATGAGGATCAATGGTCGGCACAACATTGTGGGCTGAAGGGCCTGTTCTGTGCTGTACTGTTCTATGTTCTATGTTCTATGTTCTATCCCAGGCATATCACAGAAGTGTTAATGTGCAAATAATCAATAGTTAATTTTGTTTTCTTTATTCAATTGTGGGACGTGGGCATTACTGGTTAGGCAGCATTTATCACACATCCCCAGAGGGCAGGTAAGAATTAACCATATTGCTGTGAGTCTGTAGTCATCTGTAGGCCAGATCAAATAAGAATGACTATTTCCTTCCCTTGGGGACATTAGTGAACCAGATGGGTTTTTCCAACAATGGATCCATGATCATCACAAGACTCTGAATTCCAGACTTTTTTTAGTTGAATTTAAATTCTACCATCTGCTGTGATGGGATTCGAACCAGGTCCCCAGAACACTTTCTGGGTCTCTGGATTAACAGTCCAGAGTTTAATACCAGTGGCCATTGCCTCCCAATTTCTATGAAGAAAATGATAGTGATCCACCTCTTGAACTACTGCAGTCCACATGACGTATGCCGACAGCATTGTTTTGAGGGAGTTCTAGGATTTTGCCCCAGTCCCCGAGAAGCTTATCTGCTTTTTAAATAAAAAGAAACAGCCTTGCCAGCTTGTCCTACTACCATCAGAGGTATGTATACATGCACTGCCACGTCTGTCTGTTACCGCACTTTTTACAATTAAACTACTTAGTTAAAGTATCTCTGACCAATCTATCAAACTGTAATCTTCACACATTTCTGAGTTAATTGTAATTTGCCAAACGCCTGTCCATTTCTTCAGTCCATGTCGTCCTTAAGTATTTTGTTATACTCATTATTTATCATATTTTAAGTTATTTGTCAGCAGTTAATTTTGAAATTTTGTCCTGTACACCAAGCGTATGTTACTGATATTAAATAAGTGGACCATAACTTTATTCTGTCTGAAAACGTCAGGAATCAGGGCCATTTTTGACTCCTCACTCCACAAAGGTCTGAGGCGAGCCAATATTGCAAATCTTCTGAAAGGTAGCCAATAAACAGGTTACCCCTCCTGTTCACAGTCTAATTAAGTAACTGCCCTGAGGAAGGAGGCCGATTGGCCACAAACCTATAGAGGAAACATTATCACATTGTAAGACTCGGAGATAGCAAGAACTGCAGATGCTGGAGTCAGAGACAACACAGTGTGGAGCTGGAGGAAAACAGCAGGTCAGGCAGCATCAGAGGAGTAGGAAAGCCAGTGTTTCGAGTTGGGACCCTTCTTCAGAACTGGGTCCCGACCCAAAACATCGAGTTACCTACTCCTCTAATGCTGCCTGACCTGCTGTGCTCCTCCAGCTCCACACTATGTTGTCACATTGTAAGACCGTTTAATTATTAGTTTTTTTCTTTTGATTGTGGAAGCTAAGGTTATAGAAGGAAATGAGAGTGTTATCAGAGGAATGGAATTTACAGCTAAAATAATTGGAATGCAGAAATTAACGTAACAGTATGACTCCAAAAGGGCTTTGTTTAAAGGTGACTCACCACTTTACTACCTCATGCAATCAGTTTCAAAGGCAAGAAATGACTTCATTCCTGACTCCCACATCAAACTGTGGGGAAAGCATCTAGCAGAAATTGTATTTTCTTTTTAAAAATGGAGTGCATGTTAAGTTTAGACTGACCAGTGCATAATAATTGTCTTGCTAATGATTATTTAGTTATAGAAACATATAGCATGGAAACAGAACCTTTGGTCCAACTCATCCAAGCCAACCAAGTTTTCCAAACTAAACAAGTCTCAATTGCCTGGTTTGACCTATATCCCTCTAAACCTTTCCTATTCATGTACCTATCCAAATGTCCATTAAATGTTGTAACTGTATCTGCATCTACCACTTCCTCTGATAGTTCATACCACATACGAACCACCCTCTGTGTGAAAAAGTTGCCCCTCAGGTCCTTTTTAAATCTTTCTCTTCTCACCTTCAAAATATGCACTGTAGTTTTGAACTGCCCTATCCTAGTGAAAAGACCTTTGTTACTCACCTTATCTATGCCTGTCATGATTTTATAAACCCCTGTAAGGTTACACCTCAACCTTCTACACCCCAGTGAAAAAAGACCTAGCCTATCCAGCCTCTCCTTATAACTCAAAGCCTCCAATCCTGACGACATCCTTATAAATCTTTTCTGAACCCTGTCCAATTTAATAACACCCGTCCTATGGCAGAGTGACTAGAACTGTACACAGTACTTCAAAAGGTGGTGCTGGCACGAAGGGCCGAATGGCCTACTCCTGCACCTATTGCCTATTGTCTAAAAGTGGTCTCACCAATGTCCTGTACAACCTCAACATGACATCCCAAATCAATGTTCTGAACAAAAAAGGCAAACATGCTAAATCCCTTCTTAAACACCCTGTCTTATCTGTGATGCAACTTTCAAGGAACTATGTACCTCAGCCCCTAGATCTCTCTGTCCAACAACATCATCCAGGACCCTACCATTAACTGTATAAATCCTACCCTTTTTTGTCTTACCAAAATGCCACACCTCGCATTTATCTAAATTAAACTCCATCTGCCATTCCTCAGCCCATTGACGTAATTCATCAAGATCCCTTTGTAATCCTAGATAAACTACTTCACTGTCCACTGTACCATCAATACAAGTATTAGCTGCAAACTTGTAACCATGCTTCCTAAATTCTTAACCAAATCGTTTATATAAGTGATAAACAACAGTGGACCCAGAACCGATCCCTGCAGAACACTCCTGATCACAGGCCTCCAGTCTGAAAAACAACCCTCCACCACCTCAGTATCCGACTGGGATTCACCTGTAAAAATCAAAATGCCCTCACCCACATCTCTTGCATTTCCCACAGTTCTGCTCTCAA
Organism: Stegostoma tigrinum; assembly: GCF_030684315.1. Taxonomy (NCBI): domain Eukaryota; kingdom Metazoa; phylum Chordata; class Chondrichthyes; order Orectolobiformes; family Stegostomatidae; genus Stegostoma; species Stegostoma tigrinum. Next base: position 460,962 of record NC_081400.1, on the reverse strand, counting down.
ACCCTCCCCCACTCAACAAAAATAAAGACAGGGTCCCCCGGTCCTTACATACCACCTCACCAACCTCTGCATCCAGTGTATCATCCTCCGCCATTTACCACCTACAATCTGACCCCACAACTGAAGAGATATTCCCTCCCCACTCCTATTTCCCTTTCATAGGCCCATTCACTCCATGACTCCCTCGTCCACTGCTCACTCCCCACTAACCCCACTACAGAATAAGAATGTGCAGATGTGGAATGTTAAATGTATTTATAAAGGTTTCAGTGATAGAAGCTGAAAATGTCAACAGACAAAGGCGCCAGCCTTTCCCTGCAACTGCAGGAAGTGTTAATCTGTCCCTACACCTCACCCCTCTCCTCCATCCAAGGCCAAAATCAAACTTTTCAGATCCAACAGGGGTTCACCTGTACATTCTCCAACCTGGTCTACTGTATCTGCTGTCCCAATGTGGCCTACCCAACATTGGTGAGACCAAACACAGACTCGGAGACCATTTCATGGAACATCTGCACTCCGTATGCAACAATCGACAACACCTTCCGGTTGTTAACCATTTTAACTTCTCTTCCCACTCCCTTGGTGATGTGCTCCTCCAGTGCCACAGTGACGCCATGCGCAAACTGGAGAAGCAACACCTCATATTCCACCTTGGGAGCCTACAGCCCAATGATCTGAACATAGAATTCACAGTTTTAAAAATATCCCCATTCCTAGCCTCATCCCATGTCCAAACGTGCCCCTTATACCCGCCTTCTTGACCTGACACAACATGCCCATCTTCTCTCACACCTACCTGCCCCACCCTTCCCATCTGACCAATCTCCACCACTCCTTACCTGCATCCACCTATCACCATGCCCCTACCTTTCCCCAGACCCACCCCTCCTCCCTCGATTTAATTCTCAGCTCCCTTTTCCCTCCCCCAGTTCTGAAGAAGGTTCCCAACCCAAAACATCAACTTTCCTGCTCCGTTGATGCTGCCTGACATGCTGTGTTCCTCCAGCTCCACATTGTGTTGTCTCTGTAGATGGAAAATATTCAGCCTAGAGCTTGGTGACCAGTGGTATTCCGCACAGATCTGTTCTGGGACACCTGCTCTTTGTGATCATTGTAAATGACTTGGATGAGGAAGTGGAAGGGTGGGTTAGTAAGTTTGCCGATGACATGAAGGTTGGTGGAGTTGTGGATAACGTGGAAGGCTGTGTTGTAGGTTGCAACAGGACATTGACAGAATGCGGAGCTGGGCAAAGAAGTGGCAGATGGTATTCAACTGGAAAAGTGTGAAGTGATTCATTTGGAAGGTCGAATTTGATTGCAGAATACAGGGTTAATGGCAGGATTCTTAGCAGTGTGGAGGAACACAGGGATCTTGAGTCCACATCCATAGATCGCTCAAAGTTGCGACCTGTTTGATAGGGCTGTTAAGAAGGCATATGATGCTTTGGCTTTCTTTGGCAGAGGTAATGCTGCAGCTCTATAAAACCCTGGTTAGACCACACTTGGAATATTGTGTTCAGTTCTGTGCCTCATTATAGGAAAGATGTGGAAAATTTAGAGAAGGTACAGAGGAGATTTACTAGGATGCTGCCTGGACTGGAGGGCAGGTCTTATGAGGAAAGGTTGACGGCTTTTCTTACTGGAGCAAAGAGGTTTGAGAACTGACTTGATAGAGGTGTACAAGATGATGAGAGGCTTGGACAGAGTGGATAGCTAGGGACTTTTTCCCAGGATAGAAATGACTATCATGAGGGGGCATAATTTTAAGGTGATTGGAGAAGGTATGGGGAGATGTCAGAGGTAGGTTCTTTACACAGATTGATGGGTGCGTGGAATGCGCTGCTGGAAGTGGTAGTGGAGTCAGGTACATTAGGGAAATTTAAGCGACTCTTGGATATGCACATGGATGATCGTAAAATGTAGGGTACGCAGGTAGTTTCATCTTAGAGTCGGATAATAGGTCAGCACAGCATCGTGGGCCTGTACTGTGCTGTACTGTTCCCTGTTCTATGACTATATAGCTGCTTTCTGTTGTGAGATAAATATTGGCCAGCATGCTGGGAAAATCTTGCCTTGCTCCTTTGTGTTAACTCAAGGGATTTTGCAACATTGCAAAATGACATCCACTCCTGGTGTTCATGTTGGACTTGCCAGTTTGCTTTGATATTTTACCATGTTTATTATCATTGCAACATTATTTACCTAAGGAGTCAACAGTGAAACTCAAGATATAGCAGTGGGAATGGAAAGTACATTTACTTCAGACTCAGCACTCACTATTTACCCAATACTGATACTATTCAAATGGTGTCACCAATGGTTGTTGCATTTTTCGAATATTTGAATTAGATCATTTAGATTACATTTTGTCATTGTGCCAATTCCTTTTTGAATTAGGCATACCTCCATTAACTGTACTGACTCTAGCAGAAGCACATCTAAATATCATGTCTCAACTTCCTCAGCATTCTGTTCAAAGAAGAGCTTTGAGCTCTTAGCACCAAGACCACATACTCCAACATTTGACATTTTCAGCCTCTATCGCTGAAACCTTTATAAAACATTAGACATTCCACATCTGCACATTCTTATTCTGTCTGTTATTAGGTTTCCCATTATAAACTCCAGGTTGTCCAAAACACTGCCATACACTTCCAATCCTGCAAAAAAGTCCCATTTGCTATTATTCCATTATTCACTGACATACACTGAGTCCAGTTCCCTTCACTGGATTTAAAAACTTTTTTGTTCTCTAGAAGCCCTCCATGGACATACACAATTTTTTGTTCCAATTTTCTCCACTATTATACCCCTAGCTTATCCCTGCTCCGCATGATTTCTAAGTAGCCTGCCCCTCTCCCTTTTCAACTATCTTGGCCCGACTGTGTGGAACTCCATCCAAAACTTCATTATGTTTGAAAACTTCTTTAACACCTTGCTGTTAATTAAGCTGATCTATTTTTTATTACACCTGTTTCTTTGTGATGAAGATGCTATATGAATGCAAGATGTTGCTGAATGAAAGCTCACTGAATGACTGAGGGGGCTCAAAACCAACAGTTTATATGTCTTACATGAAATTAGCCATGTATCAGTAGATCGACTGAACAGCAGTTATTCACTTTGAGTAAATGTTGGCAGGCTTTCCAATAGCTGATAACCCCATGTACATCTGTTTTTTTTTGTAAACAAAATCATTCTACAGGATATGGCATTACTGACTAGGCCGTCATTTATTGCCCATCTCTAATTGTTAAGCGTGAGCTACATTGTTGTAGATCTGGAGTCACATGTAGGCCAGACCATAGAAGGATGGTAGTTTCCCTCCCTAGATGACATTAGCAAATCAGATGGGGTTTTCCTGACAATCAGCAATGGTTTCATGGTTGTCATCAGACTCTTAATTCCAAGTTTTTATTGAATTCCCCCTACCATGGTGGGATTTGAACCCAGATCCCCAGAACACTGCCTGGGCCTCTGAATACTATTTAACCATACTAGTTCTAGGCCATCGCCATCCATAGACAACATTTAAGAGCAGTAGCCCTGACTGATATTATCTAGCTGGCTCTGGTTCTCCCAGACTAATTGTAACATAACAGAACATGACACAGCTGAGATGGTTACAGTTAGCTAAACCAGCACAGATGCCTCTAAGTCAAAGTTCTAGCTGACAACCCATTCACTCTCAAACACATCAGGAGAGCACAAATCTTGTGAATTTTACTATTAAACTCTATTGTGAGTAGCACAGTTTTGTTTTATTGAAGGTTCCAATTCTTTTATGTTTTATAATGACTCATAGAATCCCTATAGTACGGGAAGAGGCCTTTCGGCCCATCAAGTCTGTACTGATCCTCCAAAGAATATCCCACCGCCCCCACCCTACTCCTGTAATCATTCAAATGCTGGCGTAGCCACCAACACCCTCATCCCCAAATGAATAAAGAAAAATAAAACAAGGTAAGAATGTGCAAAAACTTCATGCAGACAGTAACCCAAAGTTGCAATTGAACCCATGCCCTTGCCGCTGTGAGGCAGCAATGCTAACTACTAAGCCACGGTGCCAGATGTCAAGACAATGCTGTGATAAATTAATGAGCACAGGTTTATCTGGCAATAAATTACACATCATTTAAACAAGTTTCAAGGTCATTTGTGGTGCGGTGACACTGTCCTTTCTGTTCATGACACAAAGGAAGTTTATTAAAATCATAATAGCAGCAATCGGTGAACAAATATAAAGGAGTGACATGACATGAACTGAGGGAATTATGTGGTGTACAAGCAGAGCACAGAGAGCTACAGGGTGGAATCTTAAATAGGTGGTTTGTCTGTTGTAATGGCCCACTTGGGAAATTGTGTCAACTCAAGACCTACTACTCCTGGACTCACCACAGAAGCTAAACATTTAATCAAATTACTCAAACTCCCCAATTTACCTACCTGAAGGATTCAGGTTAACAGAAAACATTAACCAGGTTTCTGTGCTTAATATGAACTGCTATTTATTACAAATATACTAATTCTAACTGCAGCAAAACACATATAAATTATGTGATGGACAGGAGAGAATTGTGGTCGTAAGAGCTGCTCCTTTTCTTGAGGTTTTTTTAGCGCTGGAGTTGGTTTCCTCTATTTCTTGGAGCAATAATTACTGTTTTTATAAGTTTTTGTTTCGCCCTTGCAACTATTTAAAAAAAATCAAAAACAACGATCCATTTAATGGGAGGAAAGAGAGAGAGCAGGAGTTTCAGGAGGCACCATGTGGGAGGTTGGAGAATGTCTCTAGAGTTCATCAAAAAACCAATCAACAGGGAACTCTATTAGCTATAACTCTCTTACCTGTGGGCATTCCCCTCAGCAATAAGTATACCGTTTTGGATACTGCTGGGGGGGATGACCTACCAGAGGAAAGCCATGGTAGTCAGTTCTCTGGCACTGAGCCTGACACTGTGGCAAAGAAGGGAAGGGGGCAGAATAGAAATGTACTCGTGGTAGGGGACTCAATAGTTAGGGGAATCAACAGGAGATTTTTGTGGTCAGGATCGGGATTCCCGGAAGGTATGTTGCCTCCCTGGTGCCAGGGTCCGGGACGTCTCCGATTGGGTGTATAAGGTTCTAAAAGGGGAGGGCGAACAGCCAGAAATCGTGTTACATATTAGCACTAATGATGTAGCCAGAAAAAGGATTGAGGATATAAAAAGTGGTTTCAGGGAGTTAGGATGGAAGCTGCAAAGCAGGACGAACAGAGTAGTGTTCTCTAGTTTACTACCAGTGCCACGAGATAGCGAGGCGACGAACAGGGAGCGGGCGCAGCTTAACACGTGGCTGCACAGCTGATGTAGGAGGGAGGGCTTCAGATATGTAGATAATTGGGATGCCTTCTGGGGAAGGTGGGACCTGTACAAGAAGGACGGGTTGCATCTGAACTGGAAGGGGACCAATGTCCTGGGTGGAAGGTTTGCTCGAGTAGTTCGAGAGGGTTTAAACTAATATGGCAGGGGGGTGGGAACCTGAGCTGTATACCGGAGGTGAGAGTTGATGCAGGTGAGGCAATAGCAAGAGGTAGACCAGCTAGTGGGAAGGATTTTCCTGGGAAGGAACCAAGGGATCAGTTAAAGTGTGTTTGCTTTAACGCAAGGAGTATCAGGAATAGAACATAGAACATAGAACAGTACAGCACAGAACAGGCCCTTCAGCCCACAATGTTGTGCCGACCATTGATCCTCATGGATGCACCCTCAAATTTCTGTGACCATATGCATGTCCAGCAGTCTCTTAAATGACCCCAATGACCTTGCTTCCACAACTGCTGCTGGCAACGCATTCCATGCTCTCACAACTCTCTGCGTAAAGAACCTGCCTCTGACATCCCCTCTATACTTTCCACCAACCAGCTTAAAACTATGACCCCTCGTGCTAGCCATTTCTGCCCTGGGAAATAGTCTCTGGCTATCGACTCTATCTATGCCTCTCATTATCTTGTATACCTCAATTAGGTCCCCTCTCCTCCTCCTTTTCTCCAATGAAAAGAGACCGAGCTCAGTCAACCTCTCTTCATAAGATAAGCCCTCCAGTCCAGGCAGCATCCTGGTAAACCTCCTCTGAACCCTCTCCAAAGCATCCACATCTTTCCTATAATAGGGCGCCCAGAACTGGACGCAGTATTCCAAGTGCGGTCTAACCAAAGTTTTATAGAGCTGCAACAAGATCTCACGACTCTTAAACTCAATCCCCCTGTTAATGAAAGCCAAAACACCATATGCTTTCTTAACAACCCTGTCCACTTGGGTGGCCATTTTAAGGGATCTATGTATCTGCACACCAAGATCCCTCTGTTCCTCCACGCTGCCAAGAATCCTATCCTTAATCCTGTACTCAGCTTTCAAATTCGACCTTCCAAAATGCATCACCTCGCATTTATCCAGGTTGAACTCCATCTGCCACCTCTCAGCCCATCTCTGCATCCTGTCAATAAAAGTGATGAACTTAGAGCATGGATCAGTACCTGGTGCTATGACGTTGTGGCCATAACAGAGACATGGGTTTCTCAGGGGCAGGAATGGTTGCTGGATGTTCCAGGGTTTAGAGCATTTAAAAAGAATAGGGAGGGGGGAATAAGAGGAGGGGGTGTAGCACTACTAATCAGAGATGGTATCACAGCTACAGAAGCTTCCATTGTCGAGGAAGATCTGCCTTCTGAGTCAGTGTGGGTGGAAATTAGGAACAGCAAGGGAGTAGTCACCTCGTTAGGGGTTTACTACAGGCCCCCCAATAGCAGCAGAGAGATTGAAGAAAGCATAGGTCGGCAGATTTTGGAAAAGTGTGGACGTAGTAGGGTTGTTGTAATGCGTGACTCTAACTTTCCCAATATTGATTTGAACCTCCTTCGAGCAGAAGATTTGAATGGAGCTGTTTTTGTAAGGTGTGTTCAGGGGGGTTTCCTAACTCAGTACGTTGACAGGCCGACAAGGGGAGAGGTCATTCTAGACTTGGTGCTCGGAAACGAGCCGGGGCAGGTATCAGATCTTGTGGTGGGAGAGCATTTTGGTGATAGTGACCATAACTGCCTCACATTCTACAGAGCTATGGAGAAGGAGAGGATTAGGCAAAATGGGAGGATATTTAATTGGGGAAGAGGAAACTATGATGCGATTAGACATGAGTTAGGAAGCATGGACTGGGAGCAATTGTTCCATGGTAAAGGCACTATAGACATGTGGAGACTGTTTAAGGAACAGTTGTTGCGAGTGATGAGTAAATATGCCCCTCTGAGACAGGCAAGAAGGGGTAAGATAAAGGAACCTTGGATGACGAGAGCGGTGGAGCTACTCGTCAAAAGGAAGAAGGTAGCTTACATAAGGTGGAGGAAGCTAGGGTCAAGCTCAGCTCTAGAGGATTACAGGCAGGCGAGGAAGGAGCTCAAGAATGGTCTGAGGAGAGCCAGGAGGGGGCACGAGAAAGGCTTGGCCGAACGGATTTGGGAGAACACAAAAGCATTTTAGACTTATGTGAGGAATAAGAGAATGGTCAAAGAAAGAGTAGGGCCGATCATGGATAGCATAGGGAACTTGTGTGTGGAGTCTGAGGAGGTAGGGGAAGCCCTAAATGAGTTTTTTGCTTCTGTCTTTACGAAAGAAACAAACTTTGTAGTGAATGAAACCTTTGAAGAGCAGGTGTGCATGCTGGAATGGATAGAGATAGAGGAAGCTAATGTGCTGAAAATTTTGTCAAACATTAAGATTGACAAGTCGCCAGGCCTGGACCAGATTTGTCCTCGGCTGCTTTGGGAACCGAGAAATGCAATTGCTTCGCCACTTGCGAAGATCTTTACATCCTCGCTCTCCAAAGGAGTCGTACCTGAGGACTGGAGAGAGGCAAATGTAATTCCTCTCTTCAAGAAAGGAAATAGGGATATCCCCGGCAATTACAGACCAGTAAGTCTCATGTCTGTAGTCTGCAAGGTGTTAGAAAGGATTCTGAGGGATAGGATTTATGACCACCTGGAAGAGCATGGCTTGATTAAATGCAGTCAGCACGGCTTTGTGAGGGGCAGGTCATGCCTCACAAACCTTATCAAGTTCTTTGAGGATGTGACTAGAAAAGTTGATGAGGGTCGAGCTGTGGATGTGGTGTATATGGACTACAGCAAGGCATTTGATAAGGTTCCCCATGGTAGGCTCATTTAGAACGTCAGGAGGAATGGGATACAGGGGAACTTAGCTGTCTGGATACAGAATTGGCTGGCCAACAGAAGACAGCGAGTGGTAGTAGAAGGAAAATATTCTGCCTGGAAGTCAGTGGTGAGTGGTGTTCCACAGGGCTCTGTCCTTGGGCCTCTACTGTTTGTAATTTTTATTAATGACTTGGATGAGGGGATTGAAGGATGGGTCAGCAAGTTTGCTGACGACACGAGGGTTGGCGGTGTCGTTGACAGTAAAGAGGGCTGTTGTAGGCTGCAGCGGAACATTGACAGGATGCAGAGATGGGCTGAGAGGTGGCAGATGGAGTTCAACCTGGACAAATGCGAGGTGATGCATTTTGGAAGGTCGAATTTGAAAGCTGAGTACAGGATTAAGGATAGGATTCTTGGCAGTGTGGAGGAACAGAGGGATCTTGGTGTGCAGAAACATAGATCCCTTAAAATGGCCACCCAAGTGGACAGGGTTGTTAAGAAAGCATATGGTGTTTTGGCTTTCATTAACACGGGGATTGAGTTTAAGAGTCGTGAGATCTTGTTGCAGCTCTATAAAACTTTGGTTAGATCGCACTTGGAATACTGCGTCCAGTTCTGGTGGCCCTATTATAGGAAAGATGTGGATGCTTTGGAGAGGGTTCAGAGGAGGTTTACCAGGATGCTGCCTGGACTGGAGGGCTTATCTTATGAAGAGAGGTTGACTGAGCTCGGACGTTTTTCATTGGACGAGGAGAGGGGACCTAATTGAGGTATACAAGATAACGTGAGGCATAGAGAGATTTGATAGCCAGAGACTATTTCCCAGGGCAGAAATGGCTAACACGAGGGGTCATAGTTTTAAGCTGGTTGGAGGAAAGTATAGAGGGGATGTCAGAGGCGGGTTCTTCACACAGAGAGTTGTGAGAGCATGGAATGCGTTGACAGCAGCAGTTGTGGAAGCAAGGTCATTGGGGACATTTAAGACACTGCTGGACATGCATATGGTCACAGAAACTTGAGGGTGCATACATGAGGATCAATGGTCGGCACAACATCGTGGGCTGAAGGTCCTGTTCTGTGCTGTACTGTTCTATGTTCTATAGCTCTAATCTCCTTCTTAAACCCTTCACATACATGCATACACAGACAAAAATAAACATGAATGCTGTTCGTGGAGGAAGCAATATTCTGGAAAGGCAACTCAAAGCAGCAGTCTACAGGATTTGATGAGGATCTTTGCTTCTTTCAGGTCTTTCAGATCCCTGATCTTTGAAATGTTCATAGTTATTTGCTGTAAACAAAATGGGGTTGTGAGGGGCTGCTGTTGACACATTAACTGTTCAGTTTGTAGTCACTAGTTAAAGCCCCAGCTTACACCAAATAGTGGGAAAGAATAGCTAGCTATCTTTCAATCCATGATTACAGCAGTGCGGACAGACAAAAGGGGAAATGCTGCCTCTTGCAGTCTGGAGTCTTTCTGCTCAGTATTGTAACCACACAAGCTGTCCAGGAACTCAGGATCTATTCAGAGAATTGTTGTTATGTTGGCGCATACAACTGGATCTAATTGAAAACTTAATCGACAGTTTGTCTCTGGGTGAAGTTTGATCTGAACATACACCTAAGGTGCAGTTGGATCACAAAAATATTTCCCTACTACTTGAAAAAAGAAGCAGTATAAAAACAACTCACACTGAGTTCTCTGATGAAGGGTCTGGGCCTGAAACGTCAGCTTTTGTGCTCCTGAGATGCTGCTTGGCCTGCTGTGTTCATCCAGCCTCATACTTTGTTATCTTGGATTCTCCAGCATCTGCAGTTCCCATTATCACTCACACTGAGTTCTAGTACCTAGTTTTTTAAAGTGCTAGATCTCCTATCACACCCCTTGGATTTTTTTCCCATGTTGGTCCAAAGTAGTGCTAAGTAAAAAGATAAGGGTCAGAATCTTATCGGGGACTGAACAGCCTGGCTTGTGGTGAGAATGGAGGACCGGAGAAATTGAGATTCTGATCAAGAAAAGGAAGGAGGCTTGTATAAGGTGTAGACATCTGGGATCAAGTGAATTCCTAGAGGAGTATAAGGCCAGTTGGAGTATACTTAAGAGGAAAATCAGGAGGGCAAATGGGGATAAGAGAGAGCTTTGGCAAATAGCATTAAAAATAATCCATAGCGATTCTACAGTATAAAAAGGGGCAAAAGAATAACTAGGGAGAGAATAGGGTCCCTTAAAGATCAATGTGGTTGTCCATGTATGGAACCACAAGAGATGGGTGAGATATTAAAAGAATATTTTGTGTGAGTATTTACTGTAGAGAAGGACATGGAAGCTAGGATACTTGGGGAAATGAATAGTGATGTCTTGAAAAGAGGTCATATTACAGAATTGGAGGTACTTGAGGTCTTAAAGCATATTAAGGTATATAAATCCCCAGGACCCAATCAGATGTTTCCCAGAACTTCCCAGAAGCTAGGGAAGAGATTACTGGATGCCTTGCTGAGATATTTGTATTATCAACAGTTACAAATGAAGTGTTGGAAGATTAGAGGTTGGTTAATGTTGTACCATTATTTAAGAAAAGCTGGGGAACTAAAGGCCAGTGAGCCTGATGTCAGTAGTGGGTAAGTTGTTGGAGGGGATGGGAAAAGCAAGGACTGATTAAGGATAGTCAGCATCGTTTTGTGCATGGGAAATCATGCCTCACTAACTTGATTCAGTTTTTGAAGCAATGCCAAAGAAGATTGATGAAGGCAGCGTGGTAGATGTTGTTCTGCATGGTAGACTGATTAGTAAGGTTAGATCACATGGCTTCCAGGGAGAGCTAGTCAATTGGATACAAAATTAGCTTCACAGTGGGAGACAGGGGTTGGTGGCAGAGGGTTGCTTTTGTGACCAGTAGCATATCACAAAGATCAGTGCTGGATCCGCTGTTTTTCATCATTTATATAAATGACTTGGGTATGAATATAGGATGTATAGTTATTAAGTTTGCAGATGACACCAAAATAGAAGGTGTAGTGGACAGTTAAGAAGATTATCTCAGAGTACAACGGGACCTTGATCAAATGGGCCAATCGGCTGAAGAGTGGCAAATGGACTTTAATTTAGTTAAATGTGAGATGTTGCATTTGGTAAGGCAAACCACTACAGGACTTATACAGTTAATGGTAGGGCCCCAGAGTGTGTTGCCAAACAAAGAGAACCAAGGGTGCAGGTGCATAGCTCATTAAAGGTGGAATCAAGGTAGACAGGCTGGTGAAGAAGGCATTTGGTACGCTTGCCTTCATTGGTCAGAACATTGAGTACAGAACGTTGGTGAGGCCACTTTTAGAATACTGTATACAGTTCTGGTTGCTCTCCTGGCTGTTGTTAAACTTGAAAGGGGGCAGAAAAGATTTACAAGGATGTTGCCAGCACTGGACAGTTTGAGTTATAAGGAGTGGCTAAATAGGTTGGACTTTTTTCACTGGAGCGTCAGAGGTTGAGAGGTGACATTATAAAGGTTTATAAAATCAAGAGGGACATGGATAGGGTGAATACCCAGGGCCTTTGTTCTAGGATAGGTGAGTTCAAAACTAGAGGGCATAGGTTTAAGTAGAGAGGGGAAAGATGTAAAAAGGACCTGAGGGGTAACTTTTTCAGGCAGAGGGTGGTTCGTGTTTGGAATGAGCTATCAGAGAGAATTATTAATTCTTAATGACCTTATAAACTGCACATCAAATTAATATGCAGCTTCCTAAACAGCCACTCACCATGAGCAAACTATCCAATTTGTTCCAGTTTTAGAGGGAAGAACAATAGAACAGGATATTGCAGTACTTAAATGGAGAAAAACTGCAGAAAGCTGCAACTCAAAGGAACTTGGGGGTACTTGTACGTGAAACATAGAAAGCTAACACATAGGTGCAGCAGGGTAATCAGAAGATTAATGGAATGTTGGTCCTTTTTTCAAGGGGTTGGAGTATAAGAGTAGGGAAGCCCTTCCACAACTGTACAACATGCTGGTGAGACCACATCTGGAGTACTGTGTGCAGTTTTGGGCCCCTTATTTAAGGAAATACACCATTTCATTGCAGATAGTTCACAGAAGGTTCATTAGGATGATTCCTGATATGGAGGATTTGTCTTATCAGCAAAGGCTAAACTGTTAGTTCTTGATTAGTAAGGGAATCAAGGATTATGGGAAGAAGGCTGGAAAAATAATGTTAAAAAACATATCAGCTGTGAGTGAACGGGAGAGCAAACTTCTTGGCTGAATGGCCTAATTATGCTCTATATCTTATGTTTTAAGAGCAATATATGCTGGCCAGTCAGCAATGTCCGCATCCCATCAGTGAATAAACAGAAAGGTGAATGGAGTGCTATGCTTTATTGCAAAGGGAATGGAGTATAAAAGTAGGAATGCCTTACAACAACTGTCAAGGTCACGGTGAAATAGTGCCTTGAGTACCATACACAGTTTAGGTCTTATTTAAGGAGGGTACTAGAGTCATGAAGATGTACAGCACCCTTCAGTCCAACTCTTCCGTGCCGACCCGACAACTTAAATAAATCTAGTCTCTTTTGCCAATGTTTGGCCCATATCCCGCTAAACCCTTCTTATTCATATACCTATCCAGATGCCTTTTAAGTGTTGTAATCGTACCAGCCTCCACCACTTCCAATGGCAGCTTATTCCATATTTCCATCACACTCTGTGTGAAAAAGTTGCCCATTAGGTTCCTTTTAAATTATTCCTCTCTCACCTTAAACCAATACCCTCTAGTTTTGGACTCCCCTCCCCAAGGAAAAGACCTTGTCTGTTTACCCTATTCATGCCTGTCATGATTTAATAAACCTAAATAAGGTCACGCCTCAGCCTCCGGTGCTCCAGGGAAAATAACTCCAGCCTATTCAGCCTCTGCCTATAACTCAGATCCTCAAGCCCTGGCAATATCCTTGTAAATCTCTTCTGAACCCTTTCAAGTTCACAACATCCTTCCTATAGCAGGGAGACCAGAACTGCATGCAGTACTGTCAGCTCTGCTGTAATGCGATAGTTGCATTCCTGCACAACATCATGTTGTAGAAAATCACACTATAGACATAACAAGGTCAATGGGAAGAGAGGTTAGGGACAGACTACCAAAAAATGTCACTCAAAATCACTCAAAAGCCTGCACAAAGGACAGCACAGTTTGAATAAATGTTTAACTCATATCTAATAATGAAGTAAAAGTAAATTTAACACATCACCTTGAAAATATGTCAAGATGACTTGATGGGGGTGGAGGTTTTCAGGTTGCTCTATTGTTAAGGCAAGGGCTGAGGGTTGTCATCATTGTCATCATTATCATCATCATCATCATCATCATCACCACCTTCAGGTGCAGTTGCGGTTGCAGGGTTAGGACAAAAAATAATTAATCCAGAAGTGAATGGTTGTTGTTCATTGTCATCTGTTTGTTGGCTTAAAAAAGACATCCAGTTTTTGCTGCTTTGCTCTTTTTCTTCTTTCGTGAAAAAGCAGTTCATAGTGTGCCAAATAAGATCTTATTCCATGAACTGCTACCCTGCTGCGTTCTGCATTGTAATCGTTACCCTCTAAGAGCTACAATTTCCCTCAGAATAGACGACAAAACAGAAGTGGAAAGCGCTCGTGGTGCTACATCCTGGACTTCATTTTCTTCATCTCCAGCTTCTACTTCTCCCTCAGCGGCAAGTTATGGTAGATCAACTGTAGCGAGGTCTTCACAGTGTGACTGAAGGAGCTCTTTAACATCTTCACTCACCACTTCTTCAAACTTGCATTGCAAGATCAACACAATGTTCTTTATTGTTGGCACCAAATCCACAAGCATCTACTTCCTCCACCACCAACACTCAGCAGCAGCAGTGGGTACTATCTACAACATGCACTATAGAAATTCACCAAAGATCCTTAGACAGCATCTTCCAAACCCATGACCACTTCCGTCTAGAAGGACAAGGGCAGCAGATACATAGGAACACTACCACTCACAAGTTCCTCTCCAAGCCACCCACCACCCTGACCTGGAAATATATCACTATACCTTCATTGTTGCTGGGTCAAAATCCTGGACTTCCTTCCTTCATAGCGTTGTGGGTCAACCTACAACAGATGGACTGCAGTGATTCAAGAAAGCAGCTCACACTGCCTTCTCAAGGACTATTAGAAATGAGCAATAAAATCCTGGCCAGCCAGTGATGCCCAAGTCCTATGAGTGAATAAAAAAAATCCTAACATAATTTTTTTTTCTATTCAAAATCTTTAAAGACACTGCTAATGAAAAAACATGAATGTTCTCAGTGAAGTTAACACTCAAAAGTCAGGATTACTGGGAGTTAAGAGTTGGCTGCCAATTGCATTAAAATAAAAAAGAAGGAATAATCAGAGTCATTGGTGTGAGTATAAGTGGGGCAGTGGTAGCTCTCAACAATGACAACATTAAGGAAATCTTTCCAAGTGAACAATGTGACAAAAATTAATCTAAACCAAAAGGAGAGATATTCTCACTGACTGCCCATTAATTCACGGATGACATCTCAATCTGTAGATTTTGGGCACATGTGACATGATGAGGTAGTGGGAGTGTAGGATTTGCTTCCTTTTCAGCCACCACACTGCCTTATCGTGAACCCTTTGCAACTCACCAAGCCCTGTTTTCTCTCAAGAAGATGGTAATTAAAGTTGGATTAAAAAGGTACATTTTAAATGAAGGTCTTAAAGAAAGAGATGCAGGTGGGTTTAGGGTGGGAATTCTCAGTTTATCAAAGAAGAAAAAGTAGCAAAATCTATATCTGATTCCTACCTAGGGACTCCATGTGGGAAGTCTCACCAAATGAATGTCAGAGTGGTAGATCAGATGTCTTACACTGTCAAATTGTCTCTGACGCTCACTGTCTAGGCTTACACAGGAGATCACTTGTATGTGAGATCAGGATGTTACTAGAACTGTTCTTTTCTTCAGAGGGAACATATAAAATAGGGACAATGGGAAAAATTGTCAAAGAACTGCAACTAGTCATGCAAATTCAAAATTGCCATTTACTGCAAAGAAAATGGAATGTAAAAGCAGTACAGCTGTACAAGCCTTACTAAGGCTCCATCTGTAGTTTTGGTTTTCCTGACTTGAAAAAATCTTAAATTGTTTACAAAGCAGTTCAGAAAAGGTTCACTTGACTCTTTCCTTTGCTGAAAGGTTTGTCTTGTGAGGAACAGTTGAACAGGGTAGTCCATTAGAGTTTAAAAGAATCAGAGGTGTTCTAATTGAAACATACTGGATAGGGTTCATATTGAGAGCGTGTTTCTCCTTGGAAACTAAAACTGGGATATAGTTTTAAGAATAAGAGACCTCCCTTTAAAGATAGCGATGAGGAGACTTTTTGACCCCCACAGGATCATTAGAGTATGAAATTCTCTTCCCTTGAATGAGGTGGGGGCTGGAATTTTAAATATAATAAAGGTTGAGTTACATAGATGTTTTTGATAAACAGGAGAATCAAGGCTTATGAGGCACAGACAGGACAAAGGAGCTGAGACTGCAATCAAATCAGCCATGCCCTTATTGAATGATGGAATATGTTTGAAGGGCTGAATGGAGTACACCTGCTCCTGTGTTCTTATGTTAGTGTTGCTCTATTGACTTTAGTCCAGCTCAGATTCCAGTGCCTAGGAACTCCACCAGTTTGCAGTTTATATGTTACTGATGTTAATTCATGAAATAACATGTAAATACAGCAGTTTAATTTATTTAAGTCCAGTTCGGAACCAGTATCTCCAAGTCTCAGAACCAGACAATTTTGTTTCAAATAATCTCCCTTCCCTCACCTAAAGGTATGGATTCGTGCAGGGTTGCAGTTCTGCAGGTGCCTGAGAATGTACAGGATCAAAGAAATACAGCAGTTCGCTTGGCTGTCCTAATATTGACTGCACAGATTCAGCAGAATTTCGGTCTTGCCCTTGTCTGATAATACTGATACTCCAGTTGAATTACTGGATAACAATCAGCAGAAGAAATGCTGAACGAATTATACTAGCCCTAAGGATACCATCCTGATGATAGTAGCTTGTGGATACTTTTTCCTGCTGCCACTGGTCTGTATGGCTCACTGTCATACCAGACTGTGTTTTCATAATGATGCTACTAGTACTATATTCAGTCTTTTATCATTCTATCAGTGCTGGTAGCTATCAAGCAAGTATGGACAGAAAGGGAGAGGGGAGATGGTAGTGGATGCTGTTGTGTGGAGGCAAAACTCTGCTCTATTGAACCAAACGGAAAAGAAGTTCAGATGAGATGTATAATTGGCAACAGACCCCGAGTCGCTTGAAACACTCACCACTTCTACTAACCCCTCACCCCCATGCCAAATTTGATTTAATCCCCTGGGATTCAACAATGACTCCAGCATAATGATTTATAAATCCACGCAACACCTTCGGCCAATCAGGAGCACTCTTCCTCCAGTTCTTAGTTGACACCATTCAGAAAGTGGGCAGATTATTATTTTTGTCAAATTGTTAGCTGTCCTCTCATGGTGCTAAATGCTGCTGAAGTGCAGATCATCCAGTATTTAACTGCAGGCCATAGCTTATTCATTAGCCCATACTGAGGGTGTCACCACATTTAGTAATTGGCATTCATATAAAGCCTATAACATAACAAAAGAATCCCAAGGTGTTTTATTAGAGTTTAATCAACTAATATTAGGCACATGGATAGATAACCAGAAGAAAAACCACAAGAACTTTCCCTTCACAGATGCAGCCAGACCTGCTGAGCTTTTTCAGCAACTTTTGCTTTTGTTCTAGATAACCAAAAGATTGGTCAAGCAGTTAGATTTAAGAAACATCTTAACTAAAATATAGAGATTGAGGGTGGGTATTTCAGAATTTAGGGTACATGCAGTTGAAGGCTATAGCGATGCATTTCAGACTAAGTCATTCAGCAACCAGATGTGGATAATTAAATGGTTAATAGGAATGTTGGGAATAAAGTTGCTGTGCTGCACAACTTCAAGATGTTTGGTCTATTTCAAGCATTCTGCACCTTTCCATTTGCTTTGACAGCCTGTGTGATTAAAAAGGGTTTTCCGGATAACGTGATTTTTTTTTCTCACTTTGTATTTGCTTCTTTTGCAAAACACTTTAAAACTTTGCCCTCTGGTTCTTGATCCTTTTGGGAGTCGGAACAGTTTCTCCCTATCTCCTCTGTCCAAACCCTTCATGTTTTTGAAAAATTAACTGAAGGTTTCTCTCAGCCTTCTCTTCTCCAAGGAAATGCATGCCACCTTTATCAATCTATCCTCATAACTGAAGTTTCTCATTCCTGGAACCATTCTCCTAAACCTCCTCCTTGTGATGCATTTGGCAAATAGAAGTTTTCTCTGGTCTCTGCTCTTTTAATTTTTTTTGTAAATTAGTTCTTTGTAAGGTGCTCATGATTTAATTGACACAACTTTCATCCAGTCAAGGACATTAGACTCGTCTGTGATATTCTCATAGTTAAGCAGGCTAACACATTCCTGTCCAGACTCAAAAAAAAATGAATTGATGAAACAAGATTTGGAGAAAAATCTGTTCCACAGTAAAAGTCAACATTTTCAGATGAGGAAATGAGGAGAAAATCAGGGAAAATAAAGAAGATATCATTATATCTTTTGAGACTGAAAGCAATCCTGATGAAAAATCTACAAATTACGGAATACTCAGTTTCATAATTCTTTGGCTCTGAAGGTTTTGAGTTTGTAGGAAACATTGCAAAAGTAGAGAAAAATGCAGTTTAAATGATATAGCTCTATATTTCTCCTCACAGATTCTTCTTTTGAGTTTTTGTGTGTAGTAATGTTTTGCACTACTACATTCCAACCAAAGATAAGGCGTGACCAAGTAAAGTCAGTCAGCATTGCACTTGGTGGTACGGAACAGATGGTTCACAATAGTGGACAGCTGTGCTTTATGTATTGTCCAAATTAATCACTGTGCCCTTCCCTTTCATAAAGTGGTGATCTCAAACATAATCTGGCAGACATATTTCATAATAATATGTAAAAGTTACCGCAGATTACCACCGTTGTCTTCTCACAAAAACTGTCATGAAGCCCACAAGGTTATTAAAAACCCACTGCAATTCCTTTGCAAATGACTTCCTAGAGACTGAAAGATTAAGATTCAAACCAGCTATTATAATTGTGACCTAACCCAAGTCATTGATAAATGATTCTACAATCAATATTGCACATGATTTTTTTGATAATTTGATGGGTAAATACGGAAACATTGGAGAAAATTGTTACTTTACGTACATAGTGATTGAAAACAGAGAGGGCAGAATTTTCCCAGCCACTGAACTATGTGAGCAATAGTGAGACAGTTGGGTGGACCAAGTGAGATCAGAATATTCCCAAAATCGAGTGCAAAAGCCTCACTTTCAAATGAAGTACTGTTGAATTACGAGACTAGAGTGTCACTAGTGAGCAGTGAGAGATCTATTTTCATAAATTAGCATGGATTAATGTCCTTATTATTATATTATTTCACCTCATCAGTGTGGAGTTTTCCTGTTCTTTCATCTACCACTTTGAAACTAGACAGTAACAGTTTCCAACATGAAAATCAGAGAAATAAACTGGCAAGTCCAGCTGCTTGCTCCCTGGCCCTCCATCATAGACAGCAGTCACCAGAATGTGAACATGATCCATGGGTAGCAACTGTGCACGCCTCCTCATTCTCCAGGACATCTAAGTATGTGTCAGCCAAGTGGAGTGCCAAATTCACTCTGTCTGATGTATCTAGGGCAAATGACAGGAACTGTTGCACGGCAGCTGTGGACTACTGGTGCTTGACATGGGTACATGTCTGGGCTTCAAAGATGGCAATGGTGTCAAAATTTCTAGTAGGTCCTGGCAGTAGCCATTGTAGAATAAGGGAGAATACAATGTGTGGGGTACCATAAGAGCATGATACATAGAACAGTGCAGCGCAGGTACAGTGTCTTTGGCTCACCATGTCTGTGCCAACCAAGGTGCTATTCTAAACTAATCCCATCTGTCTGTGGTCCATATCCCTCTATTCTCCGTCTGTTCATCTGTCTGTCTAAGTGCCACTTAGACTTTGTTATTGTATCTGCTTCTACCACCTCCCTGGCAGCATGTTCTAAGCATCTACTACTCTCAGTGTGAAAAAAAAACTTTCCTTGCGAATCTCCTTTAAATTTTCTTCCTCTCACCTTAGACCTATGCCCCTAGTGTTTGACATTTTCACCCTGGGAAATAGACTCCAACTATCCACTCTATCCATGCCCCTCATAATTTTATATGCTTGTATCAGGTCTTCCCTCAGCCTTTGATGTTCCAGTGAAAGCAATCCAGATTTTCCCAACATTTCCTTATAGCTAATATACTTCAATCCAGGCAACATCCAGGCAAACCTCTTCTGCACCCTCTCCAAAGCCTCCAAATGCTTCCAGTAGTGTGGCGACCGGATCTGCATGTAGTCCTCCAAATGTGGCCTAACCAAAATCATATACAGTTGCAGCACAACGTGCCAACTTTAATACTCACTACCCCGACTGATGAAGGCAAAGCATGACATGTGTGTTCTTTATAACTATCCACTTGTATTGCCACTTTCAGGGAGCTGTGGACTTGGACTCCAAGATCATTCTTTATATCAGTGGCTCCTGAGGGTCCAACCAATTACAATTTACTTTCCTCTTGCATTTGACCTCCCCAAAATAAAGCACCTCACACTTGTCCAGATTAAATGCCATTTGCCATTTCTCACCTCAACTTTCCAGTTGATCTGTATCCTGTTATATCCCTTAATATTGTTCCCCACTGTCCACAACTCCATCAATTTTCCTGTCATCTGCAAACCTATTAATTAGACCATCTGTTTTCAGATATGCAAGGAAAGTTTTTTTTTCCACACTGAGGGTAGTAGATGCTTAGAACATGCTTCCAGGGAGGTGGTAGAAGCAGATACAATAACAAAGTCTAAGTGGCACTTAGACAGACAGATGAACAGACAGAGAATAGAGGGATATGGACCACAGACAGATGGGATTAGTTTAGAATAGCACCTTGGTTGGCACAGACATGGTTAGCCAAATTAACATAAGTAATTATGAACAACAGAAATCCACCGCTGATCTTTGTGGAACCCCACTGGTCACAGACCTCCGGTCAAAATGCACCACTCCACAATTATCCTCTAACTTGTATGGCCAAGCCAATTTTGTATCCAACTTGCCAACTCGCATGGATTCCATGTGATTTAATCTTCTGGACCAGCCTACCATGACGGACCTTGTCAAATGCTTTGGTAAAATCCATGTAGACAATACCCACTGCTTTACCCTCATCAGTCATCCTCATACTTTCGCAGAAAACTGAGTCAAGTTTGTGAGACAAGATCTGTCCTGCATAAAGCCATTCTGACTATCTGTGATAACTTAATTCTTCTCCAAATACAAGTAAATCCTTTCCCTAAGAATTTTCTCCAATAATTTTCCTACCACAGATATAAGGCTCACTGACCCACAATTTCCTGGATTATCTTTGTTACCATTCTTGAACAAAGGAAAACACTGGCTATTCTCCAGTTAAAGAGGATACAGAGATCTATGTTAAGGCCTCAGCAATCTCCTCCCTTGCATCCTTCCGTATCCTGGGACAGAAACCATCAGGTCCTGAGGACTTAGCTACGTTAATGTATTTTAAGATATCTAACACTTGCTCCTTCTTAATATTAACATGCCTTAGAGTAAGAATAAACTTTTCTCTAAACTTACTATAATCCTTTTGATTTGAATTCAGATTTCACCATCATGCTATGTTTTGAATCCATGGATTACATTGAATATCTGGATTACTAGTTTGGTGACGTTAACACTATCTCATCACCTCCCCATATGAACTGTACATTGAGGTGTCTGTGGGACCAATTAGCAACTCAACAGAAAAGTATAAGTTAAAAGTAATTATTTTAAGTTTATTTCTATATTTAGATCACATTGATAGTTCAATACATTTTCTATTTTATGAATTTGGCAATGTTCCAAAAATCTTAAAAAGCAGCGTGTGATAGTTAGGACCAATTTTACCATGAAAAGGATTTCAATACAAAAATAATAAGTATTTGCTTTATATATATGCTTCAGTCCTCAGATAGGAGTGGAGTTTTATTGAACGAGATATAAATATGATTAGTGATGCATCAAATTATTTAAAATACAGAAGGTGACAGCAAAAGTGATACACAAAAACACACATGCGCACACATACATACAGTGGATGTACAATAAATAGGTTTAAGTTACAGCACTATGGTTTGATGATCACAATAAAGCGAACATTTCAAACAAGAATTTAATTGTAGTTTATATTGTAATCCTGCGGTCACATTGTTAACACTGTTCCTTTGTGAAAAGGCTCAGTGACAACATCTTACTCGTCTGGATAAAGCTTTGTTCTTAACCAGCTCCTTCCTGACCTGGTTTAGACAAATTTGCCTTGTACTATTATACTGAATACTTTGTATAGCTCCCAAAGCTTTGGAGGTAGAAACTTTAAGGGTCTACAAATCAATCTGTACTCTGACTGACAATTTTGCAAGCACAATGAAAATAAACAGACGTTTTTGGTGACTTTGAGGGATAACTTTACTGTGTACTGCAGTAACTCTACCAGAGTTAACCAGGGAGATACATGTGAGCAATTTTCCCTCTGGCATGGACAGGGAGCCTCCACAATTCAAAAGAGTTATTTAATCCCTAGCTGTCTCTAGAACTGGTCTCCAGCTAAATCAGGTGTAGGTCCACAAATTGGAAAAGGACTCATTAGAGAGCTGCATTTACTAGGTACATATTCTTGGTCAGTTTTGCCCTTGCAGCACACATTCCCAGCACAATGAGTAATCTTGGGTCACTGAGTGAACTTTGAATTCTTGTGATCTTGAAGGCCACTATGCCAGAAAACACCCTCATATCTATATCATAGTCTCCTTCATATACTAACTCAGCAGAAAAAGTGACTGCAGAATTAAAATATACATTTAAAATTAACAAACAGGCATTTCACAGGCATACAACAAACTACAATTTGCCAACAAACAATCAAAGGTCCATCATGTGGCTGGTTTTACATCAGTCGGTCCAGAGCTCAATAAATCATCCTTGAGAAAGAAATAAAACTTCGACTGAATAAGAACATTTATAGACATATTCAAATGTGATACCTGGCATTCAGTGTTTGGGCTGGTGCTCATTGTTAACTCATATTGTTCATCCTCACACCTCCTCGCCCATTTTCTGGATTAAAGCTTGTACTAATCAATTGACATTAGCAATTACAACAACAAAATTGAGAGTACAGGTTTTGTTACTGAAGTTTTATCGACAGCCTTCGTGGCTGAGCATGAGGAAAAGTGAAGAGAAAATGTTTCATCTTTGAAAAGACAACATAGGTATGGAATTCAGGAAGAGGGACTGTGTGGATCTTGCACAATTTGACATGGGAAATGGGAGGTATTGAAGGCTCTGCCAAGCTTAAAAACAGACAGATCCCCAGCCCGGATGAATTGCATCCCTGTGGGAGGCGAAGTAGGAAATTGTAGGGGCTCTGGCACAAATTTTTAACTCCTGTCTGGCCACGGGAGAGATGCCAGAGGACTGGTGGATAGCTAATGTGATTCCACTTTATAAGCAGGATGGCAGAGATGAACCAGGAAATTACAGAGCAGTGAGTCTCATGTTAGGTGTAGGGAAACTATTGGAGAAAATTTGGTAGGAGCATCTTAATACCCCTTGGAAAGGCATAGGTTAAATAAAGATAGTCAGCATGGCTTTGTCAGAGGGAGGTCATGCCTAACAAGTTTGTTAAAATTTTTTAAAATGTGATTAAGTGTGTGCTTGAGGAAAGTTCAGCTGATGTGGTTTATATGGATTTTAGCAAAAATTTTGACAAGGTCCCACATGGAAACTGAATTCTGGGAAACTTGGTAAGATGGATTAGAAACTGGCATAGTAATAAGACCAAGTATAGTGGTAGAAGGCTGTTTGAATGACTGCAGGTTGGTGTCCAGTGGTGAACCACCAGGATCAGTATCCCTTATTGTTAGTTATATACATAAAAGATATAGATGAAAATGTAGGGGGAAATGTTAAAAAAATTTGCTAGTGACATGAAAATTGGTAGAATTGTTAAGAATGAAGAAGATGGTTATAGGTTACAGGAAGCTATAGATGAGTTGGTCAGATGAGCAGAGCCGTTTCAGATAGTATTTGATCCTGATAACCACGAGGTGATGCACTTTGGAAGAAACAAGACGAGGGAGTATTTAAGGGATGGCAGAACATTGGGTAGCTTAGAGGAACAGAGGGATCTTACAGTAATTATTCACAGATCCCTGAAGTCGGCAGAGCACGTGAATAGGATGGTTAAGAAGGCATACGGGACACTTCCTTTCAACAGTTGTGGCATAGAGTATAAGAGCAAGGAGGTAATGTTGGAGTTATACAGAGTGTTAGCCAGGCCACAGCTGGAATATTGTGTGTAGCTCTGGTCACCTCACCACAGGAAGGATGTGATAGCACTTAGTACAGAGCAGGTTCACTAGGGATGTTGTCTGGCATGGAGAAACTGAGCTTTAAGGAGATACTAGATATGCTTGGATTGTTTCCTCTAGAGCAGAAACAATTGAAGGGAGGCATGATTGAGGTATGTAAGATTATGAGGGGTTTGGACAGGCTGAGTAGAGAACAGCTGTTTCCCTTGGTTGAGGGGTCTATCACAAGATGGTATACTTTAGGTTAAGGGACAGGAGATTTAGAGGAGACTTGGAGGAAAAAAATCTTTTTTATTCAGAGGGTGGTAGAAATTTGGAATGTACTGCCTGAGAAGGTAGTAGAGGCTGAGAACCTTACAACCTTTAAAAAATATCTGGATGAGCACTTTAAATATCGTAACATTCAAGAATATGAGACAAGCGCAGGAAAATTGGATTAGCGTGTTTTTAGTGGTAATTACGTTGGTGCAGACTTGATGGGCTGAAGGGCCTTTTCTGCACTGTATAAATCTATGAATTTATCAACGACAATAGGAACATTAAGTGAAAACACAAGGGGGCTGAAAGAAAAAGAAAAAACTTTTAATGAGGAAAAAACATTTTGAAGGCTAGTTGCTTTAAATTTGTTTGCATGCCTCTGAAAGAATTATTGGATTCTGTTGGCAGAAATAAGGTAAGGAAAATTATAACCCAGCCACAGGCATTGCCAGGCACAACTTTATTGAAACATACAAAAATAAATACTGCAGATGTTGGAAATCTGAAATAAGAATAAAAGAACCCTGGTAAAACTTCGCTGGTCAGGTAGCATCTTTGGAAAGAAGCAAAAGCGTTGCCTAGGAGACACACACACACACACACACACACACACACACACACACACACACACACACTCTCCATTAGGCAGACTGTCCTGTTGTCAGAGTCAGGAAGGCTGTCACTTTTCTAGCCAACCAGGAGTGCTGGGGCCTGCTCAGGCCCTATGTGGTCAATCATTGACTACCTAAGGACCTTAATAATGAGCAGATCAGATGGTCAACGACAGGTCTTCTGACCAGAACTTAAATTTCTGCGGTGGGACACAGATGGATCTCTCCTTGGTGTCAACCCACCCAATTATTTGCCCTTCTCGATCGTGCTAAGGAGAGGAAAATCTTTACATTATTTCAGGTCACTAAATTTTTATCAGAACTAAAACTTAACTGTTTCTCTCCGGAGATGGTGCCTGATCTGCTGAGTTTTTCCAGTCTTTTTGTTTGTCTTTGTTCAAACATAGGCCAAAGGGATCTTAGCAATAGCAGGGGAGAACAGGCAGTGAGACAAAGAGATTCTTTTCCAAGTAATGGAAATTTACTACTGTTATTATGCAACTCTGACCATAAATAATTGTTTGCATATCTATATATGGTTTGGCATATCGTGTGAGAATTAGTATTAGGAGATAAGCAGCACGTAATTATGTAACAATAGAATGCTTCTTTCCTGTTCATTGAACAGTAGGAAAAGTAATCTGTTTGTGGGGTTTACATGTGGAGCTGATGAAAAATTAGCTGTTAACTCCAAGTCAAAATTCAACAGACTTGAAAGGTGTTTGGATGCTGTATATTCTTCCAGCATCATGGATGGCAATATGGATGGACTTTCAATTGAAGGTGCAGTGGCAAAACAGCACCTCTTAAACAGGATATTTAGCACTAATTATTAGTACTAAGCAGGGTGTGTATTTAAAGTAAGATCATTGTTTCAGACTAGGTTAAAAGATTGCAGTCAGTTTGACAACAGCTGCAGCCTCACCTCCTGCTTTACCAAAGTAATCCAAACTTCAGAAGCTAACTTGTCTTAGAAGCAATGTGTACATGATCGTTTGTGCATATAGTTTGCTCAAATTAAATTTGACTAACTCATCCAAGCAAAATTGACCCATCTCCTAAAATATTATATTGGGCATTTAATTGTGTGTACATGCAGTGAATTCATCATGCACCATATGCCCACTCATTTCTTTCATATCTAATCTGTAGTGTGTATTGGCAGTGGAGGAGATCCAGCACTTTCCCTGAAAGAGCATTTCTTTGATTTTTTTTTAAAATGACAGAACAGAGTTAAAATTAAGCTTCATAACTGCCCTATTTTGAGTTTGAATCCGAGGCAGCTTTCCACATGTAATCTTCCTTCTGATGTGCTCATAGGTTATCTGACTCTGCAGCAGGATTGGTATACGAGTACATGTTTGTGCCATTCCCAGATACCTAAAAAAGTAGCAAAACAAGTCAAGAATTATTAGTGTACAACAGTAATTTTATAAAGAAGCAGTCTCAAAAGAACTGCAAATTATGACAAAACCCCTTTAAAATGCACCAATTCATTTTCTCCTTTCCTCTGTTACTTCTTCCAAGACCCATTCTTGGTGATCCTGAAGATATTTTTACAGGATATTCAGCTCCCAGAGACGTCACAACTAAACATTATAGAACATAGAACATTATAGCACAGTACAGGCCCTTCGGCCCTCGATGTTGTGCCGACCTGTCATACCGATCTCAAGCCCATCTAACCTACTACTATTCCATGTACATCCATATGCTTATCCAACGACGACTTAAATGTACCCAAAGTTACGAATCTACTACCGTTGCAGGCAAAGCATTCCATTCTCTTACTACTCTCTGAGTAAAGAAACTACCTCTGACATCTGTCCTATATCTTTCACCCCTCAATTTAAAGCTATGCCCCCTCGTGCTTGCCGTCACCATCCTAGGAAAAAGGCTCTCCCTATCCACCCTATCTAACCCTCTGATTATTTTTTATGTCTCAATTAAGTCACCTCTCAACCTTCTTCTCTCTCACGAAAACAGCCTCAAGTCCCTCAGCCTTTCTTCACAACACCTTCCCTCCATACCAGGCAACATCCTAGTAAATCTCCTCTGCACCCTTTCCAAAGCTTCCACATCCTCCTTATAATGCGGTGACCAGAACTGTACACAATACTCCAAGTGCGGCCGCACCAGAGTTTTGTACAGCTTCACCATAACCTCTTGGTTCCAGAACTCGATCCCTCTTTTAATAAAAGCTAAAACACTGTATGCCTTCTTAACAGCCCTGTCAACCTGGGTGGCAACTTTCAAGGGTCTGTGTACATGGACACTGAGATCTCTCTGCTCATCAACACTACTAATAATCTTACCATTAGCCCAGTACTTTGCCTTCTGGTTACTCCTACCAAATTGCATCACCTCACACTTGTCTGCATTAAACTCCATTTGCCACCTCTCAGCCCAGCTCTGCAGCTTATCTATGTCTCTCTGCAACCTACAGCATCCTTCGTCACTATCCACAACTCCACCGACCTTAGTGTCGTCTGCAAATTTACTAACCCATCCTTCTACGCTGTCATCCAGGTAATTTATAAAAATGACAAACAGCAGTGGACCCAACACCGACCCTTGCGGTACACGACTGGTAACTGGTCTCCAGGATGAACATTTCCCATCAACTACCACCCTCTGTCTTCTTTCAGCAAGCCAATTTCCGATCCAAACTGCTATATCTCCCACAATTCCATTCCTCCGCATTTTGTACAGTAGCCTACTGTGGGGAACCTTATCGAACGCCTTACTGAAATCCATGTACACCACATCAACGGGTTTACTCTCATTATTGTGTCTTCAGGTTCCAAACAAACACATATTTTCACATGTGAGGGATAACACAGTGTGGAGCTGGAGGAACACAGCAGGCCAGGTGGCATAGAGGAGTAGGAAAGTTGATGTTTCAGGTCAGGACCTTTCTTCAGAAATGGGGCTTTGCAGTGGGGTTATAACTCACTCAGAGATAGTAAGAACTGCCAATGCTGAGGTCAGAGATAACACAGTGCGGAGCTGGAGGAACACAGCAGGCCGGACAGTATCAGAGGAGTAGGGAAGTTGACGTTTCAGGTCAGAATCCTTCTTCAGAAATGACTGGTTTCTCTTTTCAGGTATGAGGGATAGCATTTGGAGAAAACGGGACTCACTTGTCCTACCTTCCAACATGTGAAGTGTTGTAAATGCCCTAGCTGACTGAAACACCACTTTTTTTAAAAGTCTGTTTCTCCCTTTCTTTCCTGTACTTTTATCACCTTGAAGGGAGAATATCTGCGCTCTTTCCATGGCTACTAAAGTTGTGAAGCAGGCACAGGGAGATGTGGAGCCATGATCCATGAACGTTCCTGCCTTGTCGTAAGTCTGATTTAAAAACTGACCACTTTCACTTTTACACACATGTGGTATCACAATTTGGAAGCAACTGCAGTTAAGAGTACATGATGGGATATGGAAGAATAAGGAGCAATGAGAAAAATAAAAAAATTATGACATACAGTAGTAAAATTGAGCTTCACTCATTTCTAACACAAGCCTCTGTTGTATCCCCCTGGTAGGATCAGGTTTTTGTCTGGTAACTAGCAACAAATGGCAAGGCCAATTGAAGAATAATTAGCAGTTTCCATAGAAAAGCACTTTGATACTTCAGACTATTTTGCACACCAAAGGGATATTTCTACTCTGTAGCATCTGCTCTCAAGCACTTCAGAAGAATTTTCCACAGGAGAGGTCATTAAATATCTCTATACTTCTGTCTCCAATTAGTGGAATTGTTCTTGAAGCATGATTGAATCTCATTAGTCTTCTGCGTTATGCCTGGTGAACTCCTTGAAAGAATGATTCCAAAAATGACCTATTGGTCTTCAGCAGAAAATTGGAACTTTTTCATTTAAGTTTTAAAAACATAATAGAATCAGAATCAGAGCTTTTTAATTTGTTCATTGGATGTGGCTGTTGCAGACTGGGCAAGCATCTATTGCCCAGATGTTAGTTAAGAATCACTACACTGCTATGAATTTTGAGTCACAAGACTGGGTATGGATAGTAGATTTCCTTCTCCAAAGGACATGAGTACACCAGCATTTTTACAATAATCAGAGATAACAAGGTGCAGAGCTGGAGGAACACAGCAGGCCAAGCAGCATCTTAGGAGCAGGAAAGCTGACGTTTCAGGCCTAGACGCTTCATCAGAAATGGGGGAGGGGAAGATGGTCCTGAAATAAATAGGGAGAGAGGGGGAGGCGGATCGAAGATGGATAGAGGAGAAGATAGGTGGAGAGGAGACAGACAAGTTAAAGAGGTGGGGATGGAGCCAGTAGAGGTGAGTATAGTTGGGCAGGTAGGGAGGAGATAGGTCAGTCCAGAGAAGATGAACAGGTCAAGGGGCTGGGATGAGGTTAGTAGGTAGGAAATGGGGGTGCAGCTTGAGGTGGGAGGAGGGGATAGGTGAGAGGAAGAACAGGTTAGGGAGGTGGGGGCAAGCTGGGCTAGTTTTGGGATGCATTAGGGGGAGGAGAGATTTTGAAGCTTGTGAAATCCACATTGATACCATTGGGCTGTGGGGTTCCCAAATGGAATATGAGTTGCTGTTCCTGCAACCTTTGGGTGGCATTGTTGTGGCACTGCAGGAGGCCCAGGATGGACATGTCGTCTGAGGAATGGGAGGGGGAGTTGAAATGGTTCGCGACTGGGAAGGCGCAGTTGTTTATTGCAAACCGAGTGTAGGTGTTCTGCAAAGCGGTCCACAAGCCTCCGCTTGGTTTCCCTAATGTAGATGAGGCCACAAAGGGTACAGCGGATGCAGTAGACCACATTAGCAGATGTGCAGATGAACATCTGCTTGATGTGGAAAGTCTTCTTGGGGCCTGGATGGGAGTGAGGGAGGAGGTATAGGGGCAGGTGTAGCACTTGCTGCGATTGCAGGGAAAAGTGCCGGGTGAGTTGGGGCTAGAGGTGAGTGTGGAGCGGACAAGGGAGTCACAGAGAAAGTGGTCCCTGAGGAAGGCAGATAAGGGTGGGGAGGGAAAAATGTCTTTGGTGTGGAGTTGGATTGCAGATGGCGTAAGTGTCAGAGGATGATGCGTTGGATCCGGAGGTTGGTGGGGTGGTATGTGAGGACGAGGGGGATTCTTTTTTGGTTGTTATTGTGGGGACAGGGTGTGCAGGAAATGTGGGAGACACAGTCGAGGGCGTTCTCGACCACTGCAGGGAAGAAGTTGCGGCCCTTGAAAAACGAAGACATCTGAGATGTCTGGGAGTGGAATGCCTCATCCTGGGAGCAGATACGGTGGACGTGAAGGAATTGGGAATAGGGGATGGCATTTTTGCAGGAAGGTGGGTGGGAGGAGGTGGGCTTGAAATGGATATCCATTTCTAGGTGGTTGCCCGAGATGGAGACAGAGAGGTCCAGGAAGGTGAGGGAGGTGTTAGATAGAGTCCAGGTGAACTTAAGGTTGGGGTGGAAGGTGTTGGTGAAGTGGATGAACTGTTCGAGCTCCTCATGGGAGCATGAGGCAGCGCCGATACAGTCATCAATGTAACGGAGGAAGAGGTGGGGTTTAGGGCCAGTGTAGGTGCGGAAGAGGGATTGTTCCATGTAACCTACAAAGAGGCAGACATAGCTTGGGCCCATGCGGGTCCCCATGGCCACCCTCTTTGTCTGTAGGAAGTGGGAGGAATTGAAAGAGAAGTTGTTGAGGGTGAGGACGAGTTTGGCTAAGCAGATGAGGGTGTCAGTGGAGGGGGACTGGTTGGGGTAGGAAGAAGTGGAAGGCCTTTAGGCCATCTGCATGGGGAGTGCAGGTGTATGGGGACTGGACGTCCATAGTAAAAAATGAGGTGTTGGGGACCAGGGAATTGGAAGTTCTGGAGAAGGTGGAGGGAGTGGGTGGTGTCACGGACATAGGTAGGAGCTTCTGGACCAAGGGAGAGAAAATGGAGTCCAGATAGGTGGAGATGATTTCTGAGGGGGGATCAGGAACAGGCGGAGACAATGGGTCGACCAGGGCAGTCAGGTTTGTGGATTTTGGAAAGGAGATAGAAGCGGGCGGTGCAGGGTTGGGGAATGATAAGGTTGGAGGCTGTAGGTAGGAGGTTACCTGAGGTGATGAGGTTGTGGATGGTTTGGGAGATGATGGTTTGGTGTTTGGGGGTGGGGTCATGAGCCAGAGGGCGGTAGGAGGAGGTGTCAGAGAGTTGGCGCCTGGCCTCAGCGATGTAGAGGTCAGTGGGAAGCCTCTTTTTACAATAATCAACATGGTTATATGGCTACCATTAGTCTAGCTTGTTTTATTCAAGTTTGTCAAACTGACTTTAAATCACTATCTGCTATGGTGGGATTCAAACCTATGTTTGCAGAAAATTAGCCTGGATTCCCAGATTACTATTACACTGTGCCACTACCTTCCCAAATTCTACTGACAAACTGATGGCTGACAGAAGGGTTTTTTTAAAATTCATACATATGACATGGTTGGGTATCAATGGTTGGCCTGCATTTATTGCCTGAGAAGGTGGTGCTGAGCTGCAGACCATATACTTAGGTAAAGCCACAGTGCTATTAGGGAGGGAGTTCTAGGATTTTGACCCTGTGATACTGAAGGCAGAGTGACCTATTCCCAAGTCCGGATGGTGAGTAGCTTGGAGGGGAACTTGCTTGTGGCAGTGTTCCCATATATCTGTTGCCTTCTGTTCTAGAGGAAAGTAGTCATGGGCTTGGAAGGTACTATGCAAGCAGTCTTCATGAATTTCTGCAGTGCACTATGTAGATGGTACACACTGCTGCTACTGAGTATTGGTGGTGGCTTAGTAGAATCTTTTAGTTTTACGCATCCTTCATGGTCACGTATAAAGTGACCCCATAAATTAGAAGACTTGATGATTGTTCTAAAATAAAAAGAACTCGGTTTAACATCTAATATGAAATAGTACTAGCTGCAGTGTTGACTAGATTGTTTAACTGGGATTTGAACTCACAGCTTTTCGATTCAGATCAGAGTGCTGTCACGAAGCCAAGACATTTGGTCAGATCTTCACCACCAAGGTGGATAGCTCAAGTTAGGAAATTTTCTAGTGTATTGAAAAGTCCAATTTTTGGTCCAGTTGTGGAGAGAAACATCAGGCCCACCAATCTCAGAAAGCGTATAAGTAGCCACATATGTGGTGATGAGTGCAGGTATGGTATGAGTAGAAGGTTTGCTCCATTTCTCTGGGAGTTCATCTGTTGTTTCACAAGTTCCTAGACCCTCTAGCTCTCACTTTTCACCCCTTACTCACTAGACCATGGCCTTTCAGACCCTCCAATGTCAATATAATAGCAACTCATTCCCTTTACTCATAGCTTCATGCTCCTTCATGGTGGTGGGTGCCTGGAACACGTTTCCAGCGGAGGTGGTAGAGACAGGCATGATAGCATCATTAAGATAACAAGATGGAGAGCTGGATGAACACAGCAAGCAGCATCAGAGGAGCAGGAAAGATGATGTTTTGGGTCGAGACCCTTCTTCAGAAAAAAGTGTCATTTAAGTTGTATCTAGACAGATACATGAACGGGCAGAGAGCAGAGGCCACAGACTGTTGGAAAATAGGCGACAGCTTTAGATAGAGGGTCTGAATGGCACAGGCTTGGAGGGCCGAAGGGCCTGTTCCTGTGCTGTAATTTTCTTTGCTCTTTCTTTGTTCATACTCTCCACAGCCTCTCAACCAACATTCAACATAAGCAGAACTCATGGAGATGAAAAAAAAACTATAACTCTCAAATGCAGCTCCCACACGTGCACAGTTGGGAGTGAAAAATATCACATTCACATAACCATTTCACACTGTTGGGAATAGACAATTGCCTAGTGTTATTATCAATAAACTATTAATCCAGAGATCCAGTAGTGTTGTGGGGACCTGGATTTAATCCTGCCATGTCAGATGGTGGAATTTGAACTCAATAATAATCTAGATAAGAAAATTTAATGATGACTATGAATGCATTGCAAAGTGTCAGGAAAAACCCATCTGGTTCACTGATGTCCCTTTAGAGAAGGAAATCTGCTATCCTTACCTGGTCTGACCTACATGTGACTCCACACCCACATCAATGTGTTTGACTCTTAACTGTCCTCTGCACAATTAGGGATTGGCAATAAATATTGTTCCAGCCAATGATATCCACATTCCATGAATGAATTTTTAAAACGTTTTTAAGTATCTTCCAGTGATTCAACTTGTATAAAAGCAAATTTCTATTCAAATCCTACATCAAAGACAGGGCAGAACTTTTGCTCCAGATCCTGCCTTTTGTTTTTTAAGGTCCACAGAACCTTCCTGACTCCATAAACAAAACAGTTCTATGATGTTTGAAGAAACTATAAGGTTAGTTTTGAATTAAGTGTAAATGTTACAACCATGTACATTTAAAAGTACAGTAGAGAGTTTATTGTCACAGTTTTTAATATCAATAAGGCACTGGCCAAGCTTTTTCAGTTCAGCTACAACACAGAAATCTACCCAGCAATGTGGGAAATTGCCCAGTTATGCCCTGTACACAAAAGTAGAATAAATACAAGCTGACCAACTGCTGCCCCATCAGTCCATTCTCAATCGTCAGTAAAGTAATAGGAGGAGTGATCAACATTGCTATTAAACAGCACTTGAATGGCAAGATCTTGCTTAACTCCTGGCTTGAATACAAACTTTATTCAAACAAGGCCAAAGAGCTGACCTCCAGAGATGAGTTGAAAGTGACTGTCATTGACATAAAGGCTGCGTTTGACTAAGTGTGGAATGAAGGAACCCTATCCCCAGAGCCTGACCAATAATCCACAAGGCCTGATCAGGAGTATGATGGAATACTCTCCACTTCCTGATGGGTGCAGCCCCAAGAACACTCAAGAAGCTTAATACCATCTTGGGAAAATCAGTCCTCCACATTCAGCACCCCTTCCAATATATTCAACATTCATTGCATTTACCACCAATGTACAACATGTGCCTTTTACAAAATGCACCGTAGCAATTCACTCCTTTGACACCACCTCCCAAACCCACAATCTCTGCCATCTAGGAGGGCAAATGCATGAGACTACTATCACCCACAAGATCTTCTCCAAGCTATACACCATCCTGACTTTGAGAGATAACATTGTTCCTCCAGTATCTCTTGATCACATTCCTGGACCTTCCTCCCTAGCAGCTTTATAGGTGCACTGATACCAAACAGATTACAGCGGTTCAAGAAGGTAACTCACTACCATCTTCCCTTAGGCAGTTCGGGTTGGGCAGTAAATGCTGACCCAGACAGCGAAGCCCACATTCTCTGAATGAATGAGAAAAATTTGAAGGCTTTTTAAGGTAATACTTTTACTCGTCTTCTGACCTGTAGCATTTTTAGCAGTTTTATTTCCCCTTATTTCTTCCCAGTACCCCCCAGTTTTTTTTCGGTGTTTATTGGGGTAGCACTCAACACACAGACTAGTGGGCTGTTTTCAAACTGAACCTAGACAATGGGTAATAATGAACCATTTTTGAAGCTTGTCTTCACCCAATTCCACCATCCAATAAGGAGCTACTAAATAACTGGGAAAACAGATAAATCATCATTTTGCTGATCACAGTGCACTGGATGCTGAGGTTGTGGATGGTTTGGGAGATGATGGTTTGGTGTTCGGGGTGGGATCATGAGCCAGAGGGCTCATGATTGCAAATGTTGTGCCTTTGTTCAAGAAGGGCAGTAGGGATGACCCAGGTAATTATAGACCTGTGAGCCTTACATCTGTTGTAGGAAAAATTTTGGAAAGGATTATAAGAGATTGGATTTATAATCATCCAGCAAACAACAATTTGATTGGAGATAGTCAGCATGGATTCGTCAAGGGCAGGTCGTGTCTCACAAACCTCATTGAGTTTTTTGAGAAGGTGACCAAGCATGTGGATGAGGGTAGGGCAGTTGACGTGGTGTACATGGACTTCAGTAAAGCCTTTGATAAGGTTCCACATGGTAGGCTATTGGAGAAAATACAGAGGCACGGGATTGAGGAAAATTTAGCAGTTTGGATTAGAAACTGGCTTTCTGTAAGAAGGCAGCGAGTGGTGGTTGATGGAAAATATTCAGCCTGGAGTCTAGTTACTAGTGGTGTGCCTCAAGGATCTGTTTTGGGACCACTGCTGTTTGTCATTTTTATAAATGACTTGGACGCAGGCATTGGTGGATGGGTCAGTATGTTTGCAGATGACACTAAAGTTGGTGGAGTGGTGGGCAGTGTGGAAGAATGTTGCAGGTTGCAGGGAGACTTGGATAAACTGCAGAATTGGCCAAAAGGTGGCAAATGGAGTTTAATAGGGATAAATGTGAGGTGATTCACTTCGGGAGGAATAATAGGAAGGCAGAATACCAGGTCAATGGAAAGATTCTTGGTAGTGTAGATGTGCAGAGGGATCTTGGTGTCCATATCCATAGATTCCTGAAAGTTGCCACCCGGGTTGATAGTGCTGTTAAGAAGGCTTACGGTGTGTTAGGTTTTATTGGTAGAGGGATTGAGTTCTGGAGCCATGATGTCATGATGCAATTGTACAAAACGCTAGTGCGGCCTCATTTGGAATATTGCGTGCAGTTCTGGTCGTCCCATTACAGGAAGGATGTGGAAGCATTAGAAAAGGTGCAGAAGAGATTTACCAGGATGTTGCCTGGTCTGGAGCACAGGCCCTATGAAGAAAGGCTGAGGTCTGTTCTCATTGGAGAGAAGGAGGCTAAGAGGGGATTTAATAGAGACATACAAGATGATCAGAGGATTAGATAGGGTGACAGTGAGAATCTTTTTCCGAGGATGATGACTTCAGCTTGTACAAGGGGACATAGCTACAAATTGAGGGGTGATAGATTTAAGACAGATGTCAGAGGCAGGTTCTTTACTCAGAGAGTGGTAAGGGCGTGGAACGCCCTGCCTGCCAATGTAATTAACTCAGCCACATTAGGGGCATTTACACAGTCCTTGAATAAGCATATGGATAATGATGGGATAGTGTAGGGGGAGCGGCTTAGATTGGTTCACAGTTCGGCGCAACATCGAGGGCCGAAGGGCCTGTTCTGCGCTGTATTGTTCTATGTAACCTACTTTTGTGTGTAGGTTTAAGGAGGCGAGAGTCTGAGTCAGGTGAAATCCAAAGTTATCAACATATCCTGATTCTGCTGCAAGCACCATACCCTTGTACTAATTTCAACCTCCTTCCTTGCTGTCTTAATTTGAATCTGACAGTTTGTAGCTGAGACTTCCTATTCAATTCTGAAGCAAACTACCAGTCCCAGGTCTACATCACTGCATAGAACGCCTTGTTTCATAGAATCATGATGTAGAGGTGCAGTGTTTGACTGGGTGGACAAAGGCAGAAGTCAGACAACACTAGGGTCATGGTCCAACAGGTTTATTTGAAATCACAAGCTTTCAGAGACCTATGCCTTCGTCAGTTCACCTGACGAAGGAGCAGCACTCCAAAGCTTGTGATTTCAAATAAACCTGCTGGACTATATTTGGTATTGTGACACTTCGGACTTCATTGAATTCCTATGGAGTGGAAACAGGGCATTTGGCCTTTGATTTTGACTGTAATTTGCTCTCTGCACCCTGTCTAATAGGAGGTGGCTAAAACATGGACCCTGAAAGTAGCCTGTACACTCCACTCCTGAGGACAATTGAAGAGTCTCCCACATCCCCAATGGCATCAGCATCCATGAAAATTTTGACCTCTCTCTTGGCTCTTGCCTCCATCACTATTGGTACTGTCTACTTGGATTCTTGTCCCAAGCAATACTTGATCCCAATTTATTTGATTGTTTCTGGAAGCTTTACCCTGTTCTATGTATGATTTCACTAGTTCCATGTCCCCCAAACGATGAGAGCAATATTTTTGGTTTCCAAAGAATTGGCAGGGTTTGGAGAAGTCTCCTCTCACTGTTCTCCTTCATCTGGTTTATAACAGGAAATATTTGGATCTACAGCATCTATGAGCCAGAATATATTGAAAAAACCTCTCCCAATTACTGCGATAAAACTCTCTACTTGTTTGCTTTCCAGACCAACACCGTCACGTATATCCTCCTTGGGATTGCACTGTTTCTTGGATTCTGTGGTTTGCTTTCTGCATGTGCTTTAGGTGGGACCCTGCGCATCAAGCAACAAAGCAATTGAATGTTTGGATGAAGAAATTCCTTTTCCCACACTGGGTTGGTGGGGGGGGGGTATGTCTTGAATCTGCTCACTATTGAATATGCCTGCCAATTGTGGGTGAAATTTAGTTCAAATTAGCAGTGCGTGTTTGGACACTTTTAAAAAAAACTGAAAACACTGTTCTACACAACTCATGAAAGTAAAACTGCACTTTGTATATAATTCTGAAACTAATAGCTGTTTTTATTTAAAAGCTGGATGTAAAATTTCTAATACAAGCAGTAACTTGAAAAAAAATCTTCAGCCAGAGAGTGGTGGGCTTGTGGAATTCATTGCCACGGTGTGCAGTGGAGGCTGGGATGTTGGATGCCTTCAAGGCAGAGATTGACAAATTCTTGATCTCGGAATCAAGGGCTACGGGGAGAGTGCAGGGAAGTGGAGTCGAAATGCCCGTCAGCCATGATTTAAATGGCAGAGTGGACTTGATGGGCTGAATGGCCTTACTTCCACTCCTATGTCTTATGGTCTTATGGAGTCCACGCCAACTCTCTGACAGGCATCCCACCCAGACCCACCCCACTGCCCTATTCCTGTACCCTGCAATTCCCATGGCTAATCCACCTAGCCTGCACATCCCTGGACACCATGGCCAATCCTCCTATTGGGTGGAAACCAGAGCACCCGAGGAAACCCACACAGACATGCGGAGAATGTGCAAACTCCACACAGACAGTCACCCAAGGGTGGAACTGAACCCAAATTCCTGGTGCTGTGAGGCAGCAATGCTAGCCACTGAGCCACCATGTTGCCCCTAAATATCATGAAATCACCAACCTCCAACTTTGCCTCAGTTCATCTGTTGTCCAAACTCTCATTGATATCTTTTTAACCTCCAAAATCAATTAATCCAATGCTTTCCTGATCAGCCTCCCACCTTTCATCATATGACTTTCTCCTACTCATCAAGCCCTATTAGGATGGAAGCTGAAGAGCAGGCCGAGTAGAGTAGTGTTCTCAGATTTGCTACCGGTGCCACGAGATAGCGAGGTGAGGAACAGTCAGCGAGTGCAGCTTAACACGTGGCTGCGCAGCTGGTGCAGGAGGGAGGGCTTCAGATACTTAGACCATTGGGATGCCTTCTGGGGAAGGTGGGACCTGTACATGAAGGATGGGCTGCACCTGAACTGGAGGGGCACAAATGTCCTGCGTGGGAGATATGCTCGAGTGGTTCTGGAGAGTTTAAACTAGTTTGGCAGGAGGATGGGAACCAAGGCTACACATCTGAGGGGGGAGGGGGCGTAGTAATAGATGAGGCAGTAGCAGGATGCGGTGAATCTACCGGGAAGGTTTATCATGTGATGGAACAAAGGGATCGGTTAAAATGTGTCTGCTTTAACACAAGGAGTGTCAGAAATAAGAGTGATGAACTTAGAGCATGGATCAGTACTTGGGACTATGATGTTGTGGCCATAACGGAGACAGGGGTTTCACAGGGACAGGAATGGTTGAGAGATGTTCTAGGATTTAGAACATTTAAAAAGAACAGGGAGGGGGAAAAAAGAGGAGGGGGTGTAGCGTTGCTAATCAGAGAGTGCATCCAGCAAAAGAAATGAGGGTTGCCGAGGAAGGTTTATCAACTGAGTCGGGATGGGTGGAAGTTAGGAACAGCAAGGGAGCAGTCACCTCATTGGGGGTTTTCTACAGACCCCAAATAGCAGTAGGGAGATCAAAGAACTCATAGGCTGGCAGATTGTTGAAAAGTGCAAACGTAGCAGGGTTGTTGTTATGGGTGACTTCAACTTTCCCAGTATTGATTGGAACCTCCTTAGTGCAGATGGTTTGGATGGAACCGTTTTTGTCAGGTGTGTTCAGGAGGCTTTCCTTACTCAGTATGTGGACAGGCCGACGAGGGGGGAGGCCATTTTGGATTTGGTGCTCGACAATGAGCCAGAACAGGTGTCAGATCTCACGGTGGGAGAACGCTTCGGCGACAGTGACCACAACAGCCTCACATTTACCATAGCCATGGAAAGAGAAAGGAGCTGTTACCAGGGAAGATATTTAACTGTGGAAAAGGAAACTATGACGCTATCAGGCAGGAGTTGGGAAGTACTGATTGGGAGCAGTTGTTCCACAGAAAGGGCACAACAGACATGTGGTAACAGTTTGAGGAGCAGTTGTTGCGAGTGATGCATAAATTTGTTCCTCTGAAACAGGTAAGAAGGGGTAAGATTAAGGAGCCTTGGATGACGGGAACAGAGGTGCTTCTCGTCAAAAAGAAAAAGGCAGCTTACATAAGGTGGAGGAAGCAAGGGTCTAGCACAGCTTTAGAGGTTTACAGGCTTGCTTGGAAGGAGCTCAAAAGTGGACAGAGGAGGGCCAGGAGGGGGCACGAAAAAGGCTTTGCAGGAAGGATTAGGGAGAGCCCGAAGGTATTTTAATCATATGTGAGGAATAAGAGAATGATCAGGGAGAAAGTAGGGCCGATCAGGGATAGCGTAGGGAACTTGTGTGTGGAGTCTGAGCAGATAGGGGAAGCCCTAAATGAGTTTTTTGCTTCGGTTTTCACTGAGGAAAGGGACCTTGTTGTGAATGAGAACTTTGAGGAGCAGGGAAACAGGCTTGAACAGATCAAGATTGAGCAAGTTGATGTGCTGGAAATTTTGGCAAACATTAAGATTGATAAGTCTCCACGGTCAGACCAGATTTATTGTAGGTTGCTCCGGGAAGCGAGAAAGGAGGTTGCTAAGCCGCTGGCAAAGATCTTTGCTTCCTCACTCTCCATGGGAGTCGTACCAGAAGATTGGAGGGAGGCAAATGTTGTTCCTCTTTTCAAGAAAGCGAATAGGGAAATCCCTGGAAATTACAGACTAGTTAGTCTTATGTCTGTGGTCAGCAAGGTTTTGGAAAGAATTCTGAGGGATAGGATTTATGACTGTTTGGGAAAACATAGCATGATTAAAGGGAGTCAGCATGGCTTTGTGAGGGGCAGGTCATGCCTCACAAATCTTATTGAGTTCTTTGAGGAGTCACGAGATAGGTTGACGAGGTCGAGCAGTGGATGTGGTGTACATGGACTTCAGCAAGGCATTTGTTAAGGTTCCCCATGGCAGAATCATTCATAAAGTTAGGAGGTATGGGATACAGGGTAATTTGGCTGTCTGGATTCAGAATTGGTTGGCTGACAGGAGGCAGAGAGTGGTTGTAGATGGTAAGTATTCTGCCTGGAGTTCAGTGCTGAGTTGTGATCCGCAGGGCTCTGTTCTTGGGCCTCTGTAGTTTTTATAAATGACTTGGATGAGGAGGCTGAGGGGCAGGTTAGTATGTTTGCTGATGACACAAAGGTTGGAGGTGCCGTTGATAGTATCGAGGGCTATTGCAGGCTTCAGCGAGACATTGACAGAATGCAGAGCTGGGCTGAGAAATGGCAGATGGAGTTCAAGCTGGATAAATGCAAAGTGATGCATTTTGGAAGGTCGAACTTAAATGCTGAATATAGGATTACAGGCAGGATTCTCCTCAGTGTGGAGGAACAGTGGGATCTTGGTGTTCAAGTGCATAGCTCCCTCAAAGTTGCCACCCAAGTGGATAAGGTTGTTCAGAAAGCATATGGTGTTTTGGCTTTCATTAACAGGGGGATTGAGTTTAAGAGCCGCGAGGTTTTGTTGCAGCCTACAAAACCCTGGTGAGAGCACACTTGGAATATTATGTCCAGTTCTGGTCGCCCTATTACAGGAAAGATGTAGATGCTTTGGAGAGGGTACAAAGGAGGTTTACCAGGACTGGAGGGCTTGTCTTATGAGGAGAGGTTGACTGAGCTCGGACTTTTCTCACTGGAGAGAAGGAGGAAGAGAGGTGACCTGATCGAGGCATACAAGGTAATGAGAGGCATGGATAGAGTCGATAGCCAGAGACTTTTCCCCAGGGCAGACTGAGTGCCAATGAGAGGTCATAGTTTTAAGGTGTTAGGAGGAAGGTATAGAGGAGACGTCAGAGGGAGGTTCTTCACCCAGGGAGTTGTGAGCGCATGGAATACTTTGCCAGTGGTAGTCGTGGAAGTGGAGTCATTCATGACATTTAAGCAACTGCTGGACATGCACATGGACAGCAGTGAATTGAGGGGAATGTAGGTTAAGTTATTTAATTTTTGGATTAGGATTATTCCACGGCACAACATCGTGGGCTGAGGGCCTGTACTGTGCTGTACTTTTCCATGTTCTATGTTCTATTCGCACATTGAAGTCTCCTTAAGTCACAGCACTCCTGACAGTAATCATACAAAATGCTTAATTATTATATTTTCTAGAAATCATTAGTTACAGCTAAGTATTATTTAACCTGTATGTACAGGAATAAACCTCCTTCTATGTTAATCAGATAATCCTGAGAGAAAAGGCTGGCATTCAGACAGCACATTCCAGGCAGATCACTATCAGAGAGGGTGTCATGGCAGGGTTGAGTTTCAGCCACAGGTGCACAGAGCTGCTCAGAGCTTACTATCCAACTCAGTTAAAATGGGTCAGCCTGAAAGTCTCACCTCATGACCACAGCTTTAGCTTAAAGACTGAATATTGGGAAACTCTTGGGGGTAACAGTTGTTATAATTCACAAAGTCCAATTCAGAGAGAATAAATCACAGAATCACAAAAGCATTATGGCACAGAAATAGGCCATTTGGCTCATCATGTCTACAGCATCTCTCTAAATAAACACCATGACTCAGTGTCTTTCTCCTGCCTTTTTTCCATGCTATTGTACATTGTTTTTATTTAAATCATCAACAAAAGCCTTTTTGAATGTCTTAATTGAATCTGCCTTCATCACACTTCCAGGCAATGCAATTCAGATTTGAACCATGTGTTGTATGAAAAGGTTTTCTCACCTTGTCTTTGCTTCCTTTGAAAATCATTTTAAATCTTTGCCCTTTCACTTTTGATCCTTTAACAATCCATTTATTCTCTTGCAGAACTAAGATAATTCTATGGCAGGTGGTGCATATCACTTGCACAGTTACAGATGCCATAATTTTCAGCTAGATAGGTCCTAGTTTTATGGCAATGGCAAAAACCTCATTAAACAAATTCAGACATAGAATTGTGGAGAAGATAGACACATACTGCGAGATGACAAGACCTTTGCAGCAAAAGGGAAGGCATTCTTCAGGCAGCCTTTTATTTTTTCAACCTCATCAAAATATATCACTGTTAGCTCACATTAATTTACACATTAGGTTGTAGACATGGTCGGTGAGCCTATGTGTTCGGCTGCAAACGTTCATCATCCTGCTAGGTGACATCGTAAGTTCACTGGAGGTGCACTTACGATGTTATCTAGAAGGGCGACAAAATGTTTGCAACCAAACCCCACCGACTTGATGAGCATGTCGACAACCTCATCCAGAACCCGAGCTACAGATCTTCTCAAAAACTTTAATTTACACATTAATTTCTTAACCTACATCAATTCCAGTGACTATTTCCTGCTTAGTAACACATCAGGTTTAATAGATCATTCTGAGTCTACAACATCAACACTTTTTCGATCTTTCCTTCCTAGCTGTTACCGGATAATGCTTTCAAAGATGGCATCTGCTCAACATTCCTATAGGACCACTCTTCTTGTTTGAACTTTTATTCTTATGTATTATAACATAGGGCATTCCGTCAGAACCAGTCTTAGCCAAGAAAGTAAAGGGTAATTGTAATGATCAATCTTAGACAACATTACAGTATGGGGTTGAAACTGGGACTTGCCTGTTTGTGTGATTTAGTACTGTACCAGAGATTGCATTTTTTTATTTGATAAGGTGCTGTTTCAAAGGTTATTGCATGGTGTTGGGGTAACATATTGGCGTGAATAGAAGGTTGACTGGCTAACAGGAAGCAGAGAGTAGAAATGAACAGGATTTTTCAAAGTGGCAGGATCAACACTTTACAATTTATGCAAACAATCTGGATGAAGGGCCCAACGGTATTGTTGTTAAATTTGCTGATCACAGAAAGATAGGTAGGAAAGTGAGTTGTGAAAAGGGCATAAGGAACCAGAAAGGGATACAGATAGGTGGACTGAGTGGGCAATGATCTGGCAAATAAAGTGGGACTAGTGTGAAATTGTCCATTCTGACAGAAAGAATAAAAAAGAAGCAGATTATCTGAATGGTGAGAGGTTGTAGAGCTTAGAGATGCAGAGAGATCCCTGTGTCCTACTGCATGAATTGTAGAAGGTTAGTGTACATATATAGCAAGTAATCAGGAAATCTAATAGAATGTTATGTTTTATCACAAAGGAAATTGAATGCAAGAGCAGGAGGTTAAACTTCAGTGCATTGGTAAGACCATATCTAAAGTACTGTATACAGGACTGGTCACTAACAGTCCCTCCAAGCTGTGCATGACAATTACATACACATCGCAGCATTGTCTTCTGGCTCCAAACCTCAGACATCCACATAGAAGAAAAATGTTTAAAGGAAACACTGCAGGTTACCGTCAATACAGAAGGGTGTTAATGCTTTGGAAATAGTTCAGAGAAGATTCACTAGACTAGTACCTGGAATGAGCAAATTGTCTTATGATTTTAGAAGAGTCTGAGTGACTGAATTTAAATAAATGAGATCCTGAGAGGATTTGACCGTGTGTGAATGGAAAAGGCATTTCTTGTTATGGGAGAATCCAGAACTAGGGGTCATAGTTTAAAAATAAGGGTTCACCCATTTAAGACAGAGATGAGGAAAGACATTCTGTCAGGAGATAACAGTCTTTGGAGTTCTCTTTCTCAAAAGGCAGTGGATACAGAATCTTTAAATACTTTTAAGGCAGAAGTAGACATATTCTTTATTGACAAAGAGATGGAAGGTATAGGGGTATGCAGGAATGTAGAGTTGAGGTTAAGATTAGGTTAGCCATAATCTTATTGAATGGTGAAGCAGGCTGGAAGAGCCAAGTGGCTACTCTTGTTCCTTGTTCATACAATTTTAGTACGAAAAAGAAGCAAAAAATTGGACACACAAAGTTTGCCAGGCCTCGTTGGCAGGACATAAACAGACAAATGCAAATACACAGATCTGCATAGGAAAACTCTAGTTCAGTGTAAAAAAATAAGAGGAACAATCTCAAAATTCAGGTGCTAAAGTGCTTTAGTGAGCTCATCAATACTTATGACTGTAAACAGAAAAGGAGAGCAGCACGAACAATTTAGAGTCTGGAGCTGGCTCCCAGTGGAGGAACCTGTTGTACAGCCAGAAGCAGTCTGAGAAATCAAAGCAGCATTAACACATCAATTTCACTACCTGCATGCTGAAAATTATTTTAACCTGCTCCCTTCCTGCAAAATGACCCACTGTTGATTGATCTCCAGAGGTTTGGCAACAATCATAGAACACAGTCCAAGGCCTGGAAAAGGATTTATTTTAAATAAAAAATGTGCAAATATATGTACTCCCTTCAGGCATTGCTATTGATCCATGAATCTTAAGTCCAATTTCTGACCTGTGTTAAATTAACTCAACTCAACCAGGACATCAATGAGAACTTTTCAATTCCCTCAGTGCCCTTAGTTGAGAGGAGATGGGGAACTCAATCAAGGTTTCTGATTAATGCTTGGTAATTTCTCTTGGAAATATCGTAGATTTCAATATCAGATGAGATCAGGGCTGAATTTGGCAGTATGTTGCTTCTGCCCACATTTACTTATTGGGCACAAACTGAAGCATGGTTTCTTGGCAGGACGTTGAATGTAGGTGACACTTCAGAAACCCAATATAGAATCGCAGAATCCCCACAGTGCAGAAAGAGGTCATTCAGCTCACTGCGTCTACACTGACCCTCTGAACGGCATCCTACCCAGACTCAATCCATAACTCCACGTGTAGTTTTTACCACGGTTAACTCACCAAACCTGCACATCCCTGGACACTACGGGCCAATTTTCAGCACAGCCAATTCACCTAACCCACACATCTTTGGACTGTGGGAGGAAAGCGAAGCACCTAAAGGAAACCCAGGCA
Organism: Stegostoma tigrinum; assembly: GCF_030684315.1. Lineage (NCBI taxonomy): Eukaryota > Metazoa > Chordata > Chondrichthyes > Orectolobiformes > Stegostomatidae > Stegostoma > Stegostoma tigrinum. The sequence goes on along the minus strand of NC_081400.1, from coordinate 416,194 downwards.
GACATAGAGAGAATGTGCAATCTCCATACAGACAGTCGCCCAAGGCAGGAACCTAACCCAGGCTGCGGGAGTCGTGAGACAGCAGTGCTAACCACTGTGCTACTGTGCTACACCAAGAAGTGTACTCAAGAACAAGTGCATTTAATGATAAGAAATCTTTTTGTAAAGATTAAGAAATGAATATTCAAACATGTGCAGCAAGCAAAATTTTTAGACTGATTCCTCATGTTCTGTCTAGGAGAGTCCCTCAATCAGAAATTGAAGTTACATGATAAAAATTGGAAGCTGCCTCTGTCTATCCAGAAATATTGATCTAATTATTTATTATTAATTCTAAGATGGCATCAAATCAACATCCATCTGGGAGCTTGTCATTGTGTAATATAGAGATGTGAAACTCTGAAGAGAGAAGAAAGTCAAACCCAAGCATTCTCATTCGGTATGAAATATCTACTACCTCCTCACCATAACAATGAGGTACAATCCCATTTCACAAACCTTTTCACAAGCTTCAATTCCAGCTCTCAAGGTTAAATACTCTGTGATTGCTGTTTCAATAGATTTTAGAAGTAAGATTAAGTCATTTGGAGTCTGAAACAGAAAATGCTAGAAACACATTCACATTCTGGTTTTCTGCTGTAGGATGCCACCTGCAACATGAACAATTAATATCCTTTTGTATGCTGGCCAACAGTTTTGTTTTTCCAGCACCATCTAATTTATGTTAAGGTTTCTAACAGCGTAGCTCAATATCTCCTTCTCAGGGGCAACTTGGAATGGCCTATAAATGCCAGCCATTCCAGCAACATCCATGTAAAATACTTTTACATTTGATTTTGTTTTGGTCCTACTCATCTGATTATTGCTTTTAGCATGATTTATTCTTTTCATTGCCTCTAGCTAATCTTAGACCTGATCCATAAGAAAAGGTTTGCTACATACCGGCATCTCCCTGAAGCAAAGTCCATGTAATCAGCACATGGAGACACCGTAGTCAGGGAATTGATTCAGCAAATAATTATCTCCTGAGGACACTATTATCAGGGTATACTTAACTCCATAAGGAATACTAATTAATCAGTTTTTCTCCTGAGAACCCAGTCAGTGTATTCATTTCAAAGCATAGATATTTTGTTTCAGAATTGTGTGGCCATTCTTTTTTAAACTCTTTAATTCACTGGCTGATAGCATGGTTTCCACCCTTCACTCAGTTTGATTGGCTAATTTCAGAGTACCTGCATTTGCGAATCTCTTTGAACATAATTCTACAACAGCCAAAGCATAAGTTATCAGAGTATGCCGCTGTATCACAGAGTTATACCCGAATGCTCCTGCCTCCAAGGTGTGTTCCACAAGCTGCTCCCTCAATAGCCATGGGTTTAAAGACCAAATAGCTGAGTCATATAGACTGGGAATATTCCACTCCGTTTCTGTGTTGAGCTAGTTGACCTCAGAGATGAAACAGTACCAGTGGAGCTTTGACTGACTTACCAAACAAGGGTTTGGAATGAGGAGAAAACTGTGCTGGCTGACCTAACATAACTACTCTAACATAATAAATTTTCAGTTATATCTTGTTCTCCAGTTTTCAGATTAACTTTGAAGTAAGAGATTTGTTTAATAATATATTTACATGTTTTCTCAATTTCTGAATTAAGTCACTCTATGGAGCTTCACTGCTCAATACCCCCCACAGAATTTTAATCAAAGTCAAAAATATCCTGCCAATGCTGTCGTATCCTAGTGTCTCCTCGCTCAAATAAGGGGTAGACCATTTAGAACAGAGTTGAGGAAAAACTTCTTCACCCAGAGAGTGGTGGATATATGGAATGCTCTTCCCCAGAAGGTAGTGGAGGCCAAGTCTCTGGATACTTACAAGAAAGAGATAGATAGAGCTCTTAAAGATAGTGGAATCAAGGGTCATGGGGATAAGGCAGGAACAGGATACTGATTGTGGATGATCAGCCATGATCATGATGAATGGTGGTGCTGGCTCAAAAGGCCGAATGGTCTACTCCTGCACCTGTTGTCTATTGTCAAGGATTAAACCATGCAGCTTTCCCTTTCACATTGATCAGCTTACCTGATTGTAGGAGTTCTGCTTGCCATTAGGTGCTGTGAACCTGCTATGAGTCATGTATTGTGGGTAATCACTCCGATCAGCCATTGGGTAGTATGATCCTCGAGAACCAAACTCTTCAAACTTTCCATGACTTCTGCGGCGACACAGGTAGATTATCTAGAAAAAATATGCAGACAATTTATGAAATGAAGAACCGGTCAGAACGAAGCAAACCAAGGATGTGATCATCTGAAAGAAGTTGGCCAGAATCTCATTTATAATTTACAAAATTCCATAATCAATTTTGAAATGTTGGCACAACTAAAATAAAAACAAAATCTGCATTCAGATTTCCCAAGATCTGCAGACATATCATTGATTGAACTTGGAATTCAATTTATGTTCCTTCAGCCAAATCAGTCTTGAGGAGACATCAAATACAGGTACCTTAGAGTAGCACAGACAAAGCATGCAGTCCAGAAAAAGTGTGCCAACTGTTATATTTTGGATTTCAACTTCATCTACATTGCCACATTCATATTTCATCCTTTTAACATGTTAAACTGGATTTGTTCCTAGTTCAGTTTCCCCTTTGCTCCAGTGAATGAGGCTAAGTAAGCAGAAGAAGAGACCTAAGCTCAGTTTTTGGGGTTGAAGAGGACCAAATCACTCTGGGCCATTTTTGTATGCTCTCTAGGATGTTGATAAGTGGCATTAGCCTGGTAACAAATCTTATTGCTATAGTACACCTCTTCCTGAGAGAGATATGCAAGGGGGCACTGCAAATCCTCTCATTCAGCAGGTTTTTATAATGAGAAAGGGAGATAATCTGTGGCCACAGACACAAATAAAAACCATTAGAGACTTACAATGAGAAGGATGATGATGATGATCAACAGGAGAATAACGCAGACAAGGACCAGAAGAGCAATGCCCCAGCCAGGCACAGGTGGAGGCTGGGAAGTTGTGGTTGTGCTGACAACAGGTTTCATCTCATTCACTAAAAAAAAATTAAAGAGATACTTTGTGTCTTTTCTCCTACATTTCAATTTCATTCTACAGATAAAGAGAAATACAAGAATGAGAAATTACCACTCAGCAATCCACACACTATTTCAGCAACCCAAATGAGGTTTCATCTTCTTTCTGTCATATAACCTATTCCCTGATAATCAGGATTGAATATTGTCCCAAGTATACACTTCACTGTAGTCCCTATTCCACCAAATATTAGGTCCCTATTTAAAGAAATTATAATCACGGTGTCTGAATTTTATTTTAATTTTAATTGTGCGTCTCATTGTGCATCTATCGTGATTTCAGCATCCTGCACAGTCACAGTGCTATCACAAAATTAAGGCTACTCAAATATCTTATCCAACTGACTAACCTTCGTAAGGAAGCCTAGTTTATGACCGTTGCTGAGGAGTTAACAATAAAGGAATAAATTCACCTGTCTGCACATTCAGCCTATCACAAAATTTCTATCACATTCCCAGCTTCAAAGGACCAAGCCTTATAGCAAATAACATTACCTTCTATATCTCTGACCACTAGATTGTTGATTGTATAATTCCTTAAGGCATCCTTAAACTGTTTCTCAACTGTGCCCTGGTTTACAGAGGCATCAGAGATGAAGGTAGATTTAGTTTCAGTGATGACTGACCCTTTCCTTAAAAAGAAAACATAACAATCATTACATATTAATTATGAAACCCAGCTTCCGAGACAATGGACACAATCTTTACAGAAAAGTCACAGCTTTGTTTCCTGATCTATGTTGAGGCAGTTGATCTATCAGGGGACAACAAAAGCACAACAATTAGAATCTTCAGATTGATGGTGACTCAATAGCAGAAGGGTATTAATTGTAGTTATAACACAATCCATTAACAAAATTTTGAATCAGAAAACTATACCAAAGGTAGGAAGTCCCATATTCCTTCTGTGGGAATTCTATTTTGAAGAAGGGGTCAGGTGAGAACAGTGGAATTGCCATTGGACTAATTAACCTAGAGACCCAAGTAATGATCTTGGGATCCATGATGGAATTTGAATTGTTAAAAAACAATCAAAATAATTAAATCTGTAATTAAAAGTCTAATGATAACCAGGAAATCATTGTGAATTGTCATAAAAACTTATTCTGTTGCTCTTATTAGAAGAGAATGCTGCAAGTGCGTGGACTTCAGACTGGCTGCACAGCCTAGAGGCAACTAGGATTGTAACTGATAGAAAAAAGTTGAAAACAACACCATCACCACTCCCTTATATTTCTGTCTTATCAGCAGGACAGACCCAGCAAAGGTGGCAATACAGAAGATTAGTCAGGAGGGAGTAACACTGGGAGTGCTCAACATTGACTCCGGGACCCTCAAGGTCTCATGACATCACATCCAACATGGACTAGGAAGCCTACCATTGATTACCAACTCTCCAACCAAGCACCCCTGTCAACTGACCTGGAGCACAAGTCTTCAGTTACCAGAATACATTAACCATTGGCAATATATTAGACTGTAACATTACAGATTAGATTCAATCAACCATTCAATATCCAAGCAAAAGTAGGTGTCACTGTACAATCATCAAAAAACAAATGCCCTATTACTTGCTGCAATTTTACTTACAGAAATGAAATTGAGCAGGATGGTTGGGATATTTTCCAGAGATTGATGTTGACTCCAGAAACAGATTTTGAGGGGACTAAAAAGGCAGGAATAAGTACCTGATGTATGTATATCCATATATACAATCTTACCTACCATTTGGTTACTCCCAATCTCTCTTGTGTGGTATGATGTGGCGATTGCAAATTGACTGCCAACATATTGTATGACAAGCTAACTTTTCCTTTGAACATGAATGTCAAAAGTGCACTGCAGCAATTTGTGAAATCAATATGACAGCTACGCATCCATACAAGAAGCAACTGACAGATACCTTCTAGACAAGGGACAACAATCATCATTCTCCCTGGGGGGAGGGGCATTTAACAGTTCACGAGTAGTGATAATCCCAAGAGTGCAGATCATCATGGATGCCTTCCATGTACAATACAATTCTAACATCTGGAGAGTTTTCTTTAAGTGCATGTGGCAATCATATTCACACTAGTCCATTCACGTTTCCAGTCATCAGACGGATGGTTAGGTCACTTGGCTTCATATTAGACTTTCTTTCCCTTTTTTTTGTAGACCGGATTATTTTCTGCAGCATTTTTAAGGGCTGACAAATGAAAATATTTTTTGAAAAATTGTAAAAGCTGAGACAATATCTTCTCACCATTCATAGTAACTTACCTTTGAATGGCCACTTCTCTTCAAATTTGAGCTTGGAGCCAAATCTGCACCTCTTCAAAAAGAACTACTATTGCAAGACTAGAGCTTTATTGAGACTTAATTTATTAACTTCGACTATTCAATTTAGCTGACCTCACACAATTTTCAGTGCAGTCAGTTCTATGCATATTTGGATAATTTAACATCTACAATTTCACATTCTTGGTGACAATTTTGCTGGGACCATAGATTTGAAACTGTAATGTTATTTTTGTAGTTTGACACTAAAAAGGACAGGACCTTATGGTTGTTCTTCACCCAACACAGGAAGTGAATGACTTACGTGAAACTTAGAACTTCGGAACCCTCATATGATGAATGGAGGGAGCATGTAGAACAACCGTAAGCAATTCTCAGCTGCAACAAAAATTTTAGAAAATACTTATGTATGATTTAATGGAAAGAAAATAAATGTCCCCAACAGTTGTTTGTAGCCTGTACTTTTCCACTGCACCAACAACACCAATTATCTGGCTGTCATATAACCCTGTTGTTATCAATAACTGTGCCCACTTCCCTACTCATTCCAGTACTTCCAAATTCAGCTACCACAATATTCCATTCTCGCTACCAAATGCTAACATGCCCTGCTTTGTAGTGCAGAACTTGAGTGCTGTTGGAAGAAACATGGGATTGGAGTTTTTTCGTCCTGCTTTCATCAGGCTGGAAGCAAGAGATTCAAGTTTCAAAGGGGACAACATATTATACTGCATATTGATGCATAGGACCCAGTTCCCCACAAACAGAAAAATAATCTGTCTAGGAATTGTGACTTTTTCCATCAAATAAAAACAGAGAGAATAACTCTTCATTGGTGTGTTCTTCATGGCCCTTCTGAAGAAATCATAGTGACATGCCAAACAATCACTGCCACTTTTTCATATACTTTCAATTATTGTTCGCTCTGAAATTTAGTATTCTTGCACCTGTTTTAAGAGTTCAAGATAAAAAGCTTTGACAGCATGTCTCTTTTTTCAGCGAGACGCTGCTTTATTCAAATACCTGTAACACCATGTTTTTGCTATTAACTGCTCCAATCCGCTGCATCATTACCAGATTTGTAACAATCTGGAATCTTGATTTAGCCAGCATTTGAACTGGCCACTGTGGCCTTGACTGGGACATTTCTAATGTTGACTCTACTTTCTGTTGATAATTAATTAACAATTGATATCAACAATAAAAATGATGTAACATGCAATGGAAAGGACTGAAAGATGCAGAACAGGTGAGATTGCAGGATTTAGATTTTCCACCTCGCACTATTTCAGCTAATGCATTTTCTCTGTCACAGCACAGAAAGCCTTCTACTAATATACAGCTCCTGCAGCAGTGATTACTTCACTCAATATGCTATCTTGCTTATAGTACAGACAGCCTTCTACTAAATCTACAGTTCTAGCACCAATGATCTTTTTTCATTTGTGCACAGTAAATATTTTGGGAAGTCAGGTAAACATAGCCAAGATTAAAGTCTATTGCCAGTAGTCATGAATACAAACTGGGTAACAGAGAGTTGGGATTGAGTATAGGTTGTGGATTGAAAACCAAATCTAGGACACCTGCTCTATGATCGTCTCAATTCAACCCTTTTTAGACCAGACTTTTAAATCTAATCAAGACGAAAGCCTCTTTTATCTTCTGGCTAAAAGGTGCTAACAGGAAATTAATCTGGGAAACCTAGTTCCCATGGGGCTTTTGCTCATTGCACATGATTGTAAACAATATGACATCTTTCTGAGATTCTGCAAGGGTAGCTACTGCGAGAAAAGAGGCTCAAAAATGTTGTTTGGTTGCCAAATCAATTATTACTCAATTGGAAAGCAACACTGACTATTGCCTCATTTCCCTGGAAAATTCTGGAGGCTCAGTCATTGAGTATGTTCAAGATAGCCATCATAGGATTTCTAATATACGAATGACAACAAGGGGTATGGGAAAGGCATTGAGTTGGATGATGGGCTGTGGACTCAAACGGCAGAGCAAGGACGAAAAGCTGAATGGCCTACTCCTACTCCTATTTCCTATGTCCTTTTCCTCTCTCTATTTTGTCTTGAAAGTACTAAGTTATGTTGCAGCTGTCTCCCTTCTTCATGTGGATACTTGGATATTGAGTGTTGACAAGGTATTTAACCATTGCAAGCATAAGAACTAAGTCTAATCCCTGACAATGCACAAACACTTTTCAGCAAATTATTAGACTTCTAAAAAAGCTTCCCAAATTCTCCGCTTTTTACTTCATGGACAGTACTGCTGAAATGAATTTAAATCTCACTGAATTTAAAGAATTTTCCACCCTTAGAATTGTTATTTACCCATTGAGGTGGGAGTTGAGGAAGATGGGGGTGGGGGGGTTTACATGAAATTTGGGACATGTGTTGTTAATTAGTATATGCATTTTAAGCATTGTCATTAATACACTCACCGCTTCAATAACTTCATTGCGCAACTTCTTGAATTGTGGAGAAGTTTCATCTTCCAAGCTGTTATTAAAAACCTTGTTGACAATTCTGAAAGTTATATTGAAATTTGATGTTGGGGTTGCTGTGGCAATTGACGTCTTAGTGGTGGTCCTCATGGTTGTCAGCACAGTGGACACTGAGGCACGGCTTGACTGCATATCACTTGTGGTTACGTATCTAGTTGTTGTGCCAGATGCTGAATTGCCAGTTGGAATAGTGTTACTGAGCTGCTGAGTAGTTGAGGAGTTCAGAACAGCAGTGTTTGTCAGTGGTCTGGTGCTGTGGCTGATGGTGGCATTGGCAGGCCCTTGTGTGGTTGCAAGTGATGTCAAGGTCACTTTAGAAGCAGTAGAGTCTGGCAAAGGAATTGGTGTTGAAATGACAGTCGTGGTCCTGGGGGGTACTCCACTAATGTTCGTAGAGATTGTACTGGTCGTATTGGAAGCAACTGTAGAACTCATCGGAAAAGAGGTTGTAGATTGATTAGTCAAAATAGAACTGGTTGACATTTTGACTGTTGACCTGTTTTCTGTGAACATGGTGCTTGTAGTGTTAATACCAGCTGTCGTGGCAGAGAGAGTTGGATGTACTGTATTATTTGAGCTTGTGACAGACACCATTGTCCTTTCACTGGAAAAAGTTGTAAAGAGTCCACTAGATGTTGCAGTATTATTTGGCTGTATTGTGGATGAGACATTAAAAATTGTAGTGAGGTTCATATTTCCTGGAGTAGTAAAGGAGGTTCTGATAGGGGTTGTACTTTTGGAAGTACTGTTCAACGATGGGCTGGACGTGCTGTTCACTGATGGGCTGGATGTACCGTTCACCGATGGGCTGGACGTACTGTTCAAAGATGGAGCAGACGTGCTGTTCACCAATGGGCTGGATGTGCTCTTCACCGATGAGCTGGACGTGCTGTTCACTGATGAGCTGGACGTGCTGTTCACCGATGGGCTGGACGTGCTGTTCACCGATGGGCTGGACGTGCTGTTCACCGATGGGTTGGGCGTGCTGTTCAATGATGGAGCGGACATACTGTTCACCGATGGGCTGGACGTACTGTTCAATGTTGGAATGGACCGGCTGTTCACCGATGGGCTGGACGTGCTGTTCACCGATGAGCTGGACGTGCTGTTCACCGATAAGCTGGACGTGCTGTGCACCGATGGGCTGGACGTGCTGTTCACTGCTGGGCTGGACGTGCTGTTCACCGATGGGCTGGACGTGCTGTTCACCGATGAGCTGGACGTGCTGTTCACCGATAAGCTGGACGTGCTGTGCACCGATGGGCTGGACGTGCTGTTCACCGATGGGCTAGACGTGCTGTTCACCGATGGGCTGGACGTACTATTCACCGACGGGCTGGACGTACTGTTCACCGATTGGCTGGACGTGCTGTTCACCGATGGGCTGGACGTACTGTTCACCGATGGGCTGGACGTACTGTTCACCGATGGGCTAGACGTACTGTTCACCGATGGGGTGGACGTACTGTTCACCGATGGGCTGGACGTACTGTTCAGCGATGGGCTGGACGTGCTGTTCAGCGATGGGCTGGATGTGCTGTTCACCGATGAGCTGGACGTACTGTTCACCGATGGGCTGGATGTACTGTTCAATGTTGGAGCAGACGTGCTGTTCACCGATGGGCTGGACGTGCTGTTCACTGATGGGCTGGATGTACTGTTCAATGTTGGAGCAGACGTGCTGTTCAGCGATGGGCTGGACGTGCTGTTCACCGAAGAGCCGGACGTGCTGTTCACCGATGGGCTGGACGTGCTGTTCACCGATGGGGTGGACGTGCTGTTCACCGTTGCACTGGACGTGCTGTTCACCGATGGGCTGGACGTGCTGTTCACCGATGGGCTGGACGTGCTGTTCAGTGATGGGCTGGACGTGCTGTTCACCGATGAGCTGGACGTACTGTGCACCGATGGGCTAGACGTGCTGTTCACTGATGGGCTGGATGTACTGTTCAATGTTGGAGCAGACATGCTGTTCACCGATGGGCTGGACGTACTGTTCACCGATGAGCTGGATGTGCTGTTCACTGATGGGCTGGACGTACTGTTCACCGATGGGCTGGACGTACTGTTCACCGATGGGCTGAACGTACTGTTCACCGATGGGCTGGACGTGCTGTTCACCGATGAGCTGGACGTACTGTTCACCGATGAGCTGGACGTGCTGTTCAGCGATGGGCTTGAAGTGCTGTTCACCGATGGGCTGGACGTGCTGTTCACCGATGGGCTGGATGTACTGTTCAATGTTGGAATGGACATGCTGTTCACCGCTGGGCTGGACGTGCTGTTCACCGATGGGCTTGAAGTGCTGTTCACCGATGGGCTGGACGTGCTGTTCACCGATGGGCTGGATGTACTGTTCAATGATGGAGCAGACGTGCTGTTCACCGATGGGCTGGACATGCCGTTTGCCAATGGGCTGGACATGCCGTTTGCCAATGGGCTGGACGTGCTGTTCACCGATGAGCTAAATGGATTATTTGTGTTTGTCGGCAGAGCAGATGTGATTTTGCTTGTCGACGTGGACGGCAATTGTGTCATACTGAATAAATGAGAGGATGTACTGGAAGAAGCACTGCTTGAAATGGATGATCCAACCTCTTCCGTATGCTCTTGTGTCATACCTACTTCTGGAAGAGAAAAAAAGCAAAGATAATCCTAAGTGACCTTGTGCAAGGGAAAGTAAAAAAAGAGTGATTTCAGGTTTGTCTTGGTCAACTAGTCATCAAGTGAAAGCTGCTCTGCCACTTGACTGTTGCAATAACTCCCACCCTAACACCCTACAACTTGTTGTTGTAAAACCAATTATAGCAGTCAAGTCTGATATCCTATACTGTCAAGTAGCACACTGGTACTAGAACCAAGTGAGCTGGTCACTTATTCAACGTTGACACAGCTAATCATCACGTTTGAGGGTAACACGTGCTGTTTCTAGCTTTCCATCTCTTCACAGAGTCCACCTTTCTTACACCATATGCAGGGGGTACAAAGGGTCAACACTGCAATGCCATAATTCTCAGTGTTACATTTAATGAGCATAATTCTAGAGGTTCACTCATTTCATCATTGAAGTTCTTTCTTTACCTAATTCATTCAAATGTTGTCTGAGGTTTTGTTATTGACCTGAGAAAGGCATATATGTTAAAAATTTGTTTTACTTATTATTGACTGACATAAATATTAGCCAGCCCAATTTTTTCAAGAATAAATTGAGAAAATATTTCTGGGATATTGAATAGGCAATTTTATTATAAGAGGGAGGCCCTACCACTTTATATAGGGTAATAATTAGGGATAGCTGTTATTACTCAAATAACCATCTTCCACACATTAAAACGTTCATTATTAATATAATTTAAAAGATGAGATTCATTAGGGGAGAGACGTTAGTATTGGTCACCACTTCAGACACATTCTGAACCTATTGGCTCTCACTTTAGGAATTGAAGGTAATATTACTTTGATATTTATTGGATATCTGTCTTCATTTAAAATTTAATTTTGTACCAACTAAAAGTTGATGTTTATATTCTCTTGTAGATGTAAGAACTATTTATCTTTCTTTTCAGGATAATATTTAGTTTTGCTTTTATACTCTTTACATAAATGTCAAAATTGTATGATTTATTATAATATTAAGTTTATGTTTAAATTTAAATTGTCTCATCTGCTCTTCTGTATTAAATGCTAAATGAACCCAATTCCTTTCCCCTTTGGTAGGGGAATATTTGGTTGAAGAGATTTGCTCAGCATTTACAGTATCCAGAAAAATTGCAATCTAATTGAAACACAACAAATTTTAGACTATCAGGAAGATGGCAACCACTTGATTGGCTTTCTTCTTTTGGTTAGGGAACTGGTTGGTCTCTGAAGGCTCAAATTAACTCTCTGTCAAAAGTTAAAGGAAATTAATTGAAAAATAATTATTTTTAAACAGCCTGCTCAAACATGTTATGACGTGTCCAGATGTGGGATTTGAACCCAGATCTTCTAGCCCTTGCTTGATTTTGATAGCTCCAAGTGAGGAGCTATAATTGTAAGAACACCACAATGTTTCAGCATATTTAGCACAATTCAATGCTTATTTGCGATCATAGAGGTGGCTACCTCATCCAGACGACTAGGAGCAGTGCTTATCAGTGCAAATTGACAGAACACAAAATCCTATCAAAAGCTTTGATAGTGACTGAAAAGGGTGCAACCTTACAGAAAGAAACACTTACAGTTGTGTGGAGATGTGAAAGGTTGGGACTGAAATTCTAGGTCAAGATGGACAATGCTGCCTTGGCAACATTATCAGGATCAAAATAAATCTCAAAAATGCCTCCACATACAAAGATTCAGGCTTTGGGGCTGACACAATATAACAATGATGCAGTTTGTGCTCCAGACTAGCCGCAAGTAATGATAGGTAAACTGTTTGGGAAGCAGTGGATTGAGCAGGAAAAGAACTTGTTATTCTACAACAATAACTTTACCAGTAACTGAACAAAACTCAAATTCATACTGCTCAAAATATCTGATAAAAAGATGCACAAAGGTCAGACAACTCTATTTGCAATGGTCGTTAGAATATAGTCCAGCAGACTAAGTGCTGACAGAATTTTTAAAAATGGTTACACCAAAGTCAATGTGAGAGAATTCCTACAGAAAATCCACCAGTAACATCAAAGTATTGCGAAATGATGAGCAATAGTGAACAATTAGTATGGTGGCCAAAGATTTCCAAAGACACACAGGATTGCATTTTGTGAAACCAAAAATAAGCCATACTCAACCAAGCATCTACAGAGTCAATGATAGTGTCAGTTCTTCTGGAAAGACAATGAGATATGCTAAAAATGGATTTGTTCAATTTTAGAAGGAAGATGTATTCAGAAGTTAGCCATTATCCATGACGAACTGAAGTGGTGAGACTTCATTCAACCATAGTAGACTTGGAGATCACAGCACTGAAAGGGATCTTTGTGATAAACAGTTTCCTGGGATAATTAGTATGGGACAATAGATCTTGATTCATGAGTGAAGATTTCAGGAAGCTCACTTTAGAACAGGTGTCAACCAGGTGACAAGTTCTTAACTTCATCTGCAGTCAAATGGAAAGCCAGAAAAGAGTCAAGACCGTGAAGTTGATGATGCATAAAAATCCAGTTTGGGAATTAGCTCTATGCAGTATTAGCACAACAATGTTGAAAAATGGGTACTCGACAGCTGAACTGTTAATGGGGAGAAGGTCAAAAATGTTTTTGAACACAACCGTAGGCCAAACATAACCTCTCAAGATCACAAGAAGGCTAAAAAACAACTCAAGAAAAACCAAACCAAAAGCAACAGAGGTGGTACACCTCTGGACAATGGGTAAAAACTCTTGTCAACCTTAAAACCAGGGCAGAAAGAAGAAGTCAGAAACAATAGTCATCAGATATACAGAACAACCAACTGTGGTTCAGTGGTAGAATTCTTGTCAGCCATGCAGGAGGCCTCAGTTCAAATCCTGGCCAATGAGTGGCACTCCTTGCCTTCCCTCCTGCAATAGGAACAATGTTGTTAAACATGAAAGGATGCAGAAAACATTTACATGGATGTTACAAGGGGTTGGAGGATTTGAGCTGTTGGGAAAGGTTAAATAGGCTGAGGCTACTTTCCTTGGAATGTCGAGATGGAGGGGTAACCTTATAGAAGTGTATAAAATCACGAGGGGCATGGATAGGGTGAATAGCTAAAGTCTTTTTCCGCAGAGTAGGGGAGTCCAAAACTAGAAGGCATAGATTTAAGGTGAGAGGAGAAAGATTTAAAAGGGACCTAAGAGGCAGCTTTTTCACACAGAGGGTGGTGCATGTATGAACTGAGGTGCCAGCAGACATGGTGGAGAAGGCATCTGTACGGGTGCAAGAACATGTAGGGTCCAGGGGGATATGGGCCAAATGGTGGCCAATGGTACTAGAATAATTTAGGAAATCTGGTCATTTGAACCGAAGGGTCTGTTTTCATGCTGTATGCCTCTAAAACACCTGAAGGGACATTCAGGAAGAACAGGATGCTATTGATCTTAAAGATAATAGGAACTGCAGATGCTGGAGAATCCGAGGTAAGAAGTTGTGGAGCTGGATGAACACAGCAGGCCAAGCAGCATCTTAGGAGCAGGAAAGGGTCAGATGATGAAGAGTCTAGACCAGAAATGTCAGCTTTCCTACTCCTAAAATTGTACAAAATGCGGAGGAATGGGATTGTGGGAGATATAGCAGTTTGGATCAGAAAGATATAGGACAGATGTCAGCAGTAGTTTCTTTACTCAGAGAGTAGTAAGGGTATGGAATGCTTTGCCTGCAACGGTAGTAGATTTAGAACATAGAACATAGAACATAGAACAGTACAGCACAGAACAGGCCCTTCAGCCCACGATGTTGTGCCAACCATTGATCCTCATGTATGCACCCTCAAATTTCTGTGACCATATGCATGTCCAGCAGTCTCTTAAATGACCCCAATGACCTTGCTTCCACAACTGCTGCTGGCAACGCATTCCATGCTCTCACAACTCTCTGTGTAAAGAACCCGCCTCTGACATCCCCTCTATACTTTCCTCCAACCAGCTTAAAACTATGACCCCTCGTGCTAGCCATTTCTGCCCTGGGAAATAGTCTCTGGCTATCAACTCTGTCTATGCCTCTCATTATCTTGTATACCTCAATTAGGTCCCCTCTCCTCGTCCTTTTCTCCAATGAAAAAAGTCCGAGCTCAGTCAACCTCTCTTCATAAGATAAGCCCTCCAGTCCAGGCAGCATCCTGGTAAACCTCCTCTGAACCCTCTCCAAAGCATCCACATCTTTCCTATAAGATTTGCCAACTTTAAGTACATTTAAGTCGTCATTGGACAAGCATATGGACGTACATGGAATAGTATAGGTTAGATGGGCTTGAGATCGGTATGACAGGTCGGCACAACATCGAGGGCCGAAGGGCCTATACTGTGCTGTAATGTTCTATGTTCTATGTAAAATGCTGCTTGGCCTGCTGTGTTCATCCAGCTCCACACCTTGTTATCTCTACTATTGATCTTGCTTGAGGCAAGAAAGAAGATAGAGGGTGGTGGTTGATGGGAAATGTTCATCCTGGAGACCAGTTACTAGTGGTGTACCGCAAGGGTCGGTGTTGGGTCCACTGCTGTTTGTCAGTTTTATAAATGACCTGGATGAGGGCGTAGAAGGATGGGTTAGTAAATTTGCAGACGATATTAAGGTCGGTGGAGTTATGGATAGTGACGAAGGATGCTGTAGGTTACAGAGAGACATAGATAAGCTGCAGAGCTGGGCTAGGAGGTGGCAAATGGAATTTAATGCGGGCAAGTGTGAGGTGATGCACTTTGGTAGGAGTAACCGGAAGGCAAAGTACTGGGCTGATGATAAGATTCTTAGCAGTGTACATGAGCAGGGAGATCTTGGTGTCCATGTACACAGACCCTTGAAAGTTGCCACCCAGGTTGACAGGGCTGTTAAGAAGGCATACAGTGTTTTAGCTTTTACTAATAGAGGGATCGAGTTCCGGAACCAAGAAGTTATGCTGCAGCTGTACAAAACTCCGGTGCGGCCGCACTTGGAGTATTGTGTACAGTTCTGGTCACCGCATTATAAGGATGTGGAAGCTTTGGAAAGGGTGCAGAGGAGATTTACTTGGATGTTGCCTGGTATGGAGGGAAGGTGTTGCGAGGAAAGGCTGAGGGACTTGAGGCTGTTTTCGTTAGAGAGAAGAAGGTTGAGAGATGACTTAATTGAGACATATAAGATAATCAAAGGGTTAGATAGGGTGGATAGGGAGAACCTTTTTCCTAGGATGGTGACGGCAAGCACGAGGGGGTATAGCTTTAAATTGAGGGGTGAAAGATATAGGACAGATGTCAGAGGTAGTTTCTTTACTCAGAGAGTAATAAGGGTATGGAACGCTTCGCCTGCAACGGTAGTAGATTCGCCAACTTTAATTACATTTAAGTCGTCATTGGACAAGCATATGGACGTACATGGAATAGTGTAGGTTAGATGGGCTTCAGATTGGTATGACAGGTCGGCACAACATTGAGGGCCAAAGGGCCTGTACAGTGCTGTAATGTTCTATGTTCTATGTAAAATGCTGCTTCGCCTGCTGTGTTCATCCAGCTCCACACCTTGTTATCTCTGCTATTGATCTTGCTTGTGGCAAGAAGTGAGATGCGGATGACTAACTCAGGATGTGGGACAGCTGATACTACACCTACACTGATACACCTGATTGTGTATCAGCCAGCTCTACACTTTGTTATCTCGGATCCTCCAGCATCTGCAGTTCCTATTATCTTAGCTAGTTCAGATGGCTGGATAGATTGTTTGCAATGCAGAGTGACAGCATGGGTTCATTGCCTGCACTGGCTGGGACCTCCAAACCATTGCAACTATTGAGATTGGACTTTGAGGGAATGGGGAGAAATGATGATGATGGTGATAACAGCGATGACTAACAAAGTTGATTGTGATATCAGTGATTACAAAGATTATGTAAAGAAGTAGAAATTGTAAGAACCATGTCTTTATATTTTTATGTCATTAAGAACTGTGGACTGTAAGGAGAAATAACTTTCAACAGAAAGAAATTAGGAGTTTACCAGGATAGCTGCATAATTTATTTCAAGGAATTTGATACCCATTGTGAACACTTGGATTTTTTTGAAGCAATGAGTTCCTGCAATGTGCAGATTCATGTAAATCTTACTGATGTAACTGATATCATGACTCTGACATGACTAAGAGAGAACACATCAGTCTAGAATCGGCATTTGACAGCAGAGGACGTAAACATAACTCTAGAGAGCTGTGTATGATAACCTAGTACTTGAGGTAAAAATTAAAACCCCACGTACCCTACCAGCTTAAAAGGCTGTCTCTCAATACAGAGAGATGACTTGTGGTAGTTTAACCTGGGGGTCACTATGCATCAGGAAAGAGGAGTGGTTGAGAAGCGTCCTTTGGTCCAGCTGGCGCAGGAATTGAATCTGCACTATTGGTGTTAGGCTGTATCGCAAACTAGCCATCCAGCCAACTGAGCTAACTAACCCCTAACCTATTATTTACAGATGAAAATAAAGAAATACTACAATACCTAAGGAGTCAAAGAATCCAATTTATTGACAGGAACAAGCTGCCTTAGGAACAGTGTTTGAGGACCCAAAATACCCAAGAACAATGTCTCAATTGTTTGCTTTAAAGCACAAGTAACACATGTCCTGACCAGTTACATTTTAAGAGCATCCTTCTAATGCATAAATGTAGGGATTGGCTGTGACGTCATGAGTGTGTGTAGGGGCAAGCCCGATGAGAACCAGTGAATATTAAGAATGGAGTCATATTAAAAGAAGACATTTACAAGAGCTATGCAGAGGGCATTGCATTTCACAGCCTCTGAAGCTCTCATACCTGATCACATCACCTGATTTTCTAATTATTTTCATCCTTTCCATTTTTACAATAAGATTATAATTAGTCTATTGTTTGCATGCAAAATAATTGCCCGTGACATAATGTCATTTACATTTTGAAAATAAACAAAAGGTGAGATTAAAATAAATAAGGAAGAATTACAAGCTAAGTTTAATACGTGACACCAGGTTATAGTCTAACAGGTTTATTTGAAGCTTTTGGAGCTTCACTGCCTGAGAAAGGAGCTGAGCTCAGAAAGCTTGCATTTTCAAATAAATCTGTTGGACTATAACCTAGTGCTGAATTCTTTAATCAGTTAGAAAGGTGATGCAGGTTTTGATTGATTAATATGGCAAATCCCAGAGCTTTTCTCAAGTCACTGCTGTGAGGTAACTAAAGGTTTTACTATGCATTTTAGTCTGCATATACCAATGCATTTTAGATGTGAGGCCTTGTTTAGAATTTGTGTTTTAACTTAGAGTCAGACTGGTTTTATTTCCAAAGTATGAATTGTGTGCTTTTTGAACAAAATAGAATGTATCTGAAATTACAAATTTGCAAATGCACATTCACCCATTTGATTTATATGTCCACGCTTGTGACAGAGTGTTTGTGTGCCTGTGTGTGTGTGTGTGTGTGTGTGTGTGTGTATGCATGCGTGTGTGTGAGGGACAGTGTATGGTGTGGTGGGGTGACCTGAATTTCAAAGAATCCCTACAGTGTGGAAATAGGCCCTTCAGTCCAACAAGTCCACACTGAACCTTAGTGAATCCCACCCAGACCCATAACCCACCTAATCTACACAGCTCTGAACATTACGAGCAATTTAGCATGGCCAATCCATCTAGCCTGCAGATCTTTGGACTGTGGAAGGAAACCGGAGCACCCGGAGGAAACCCACACAGACGCAGGGAGAATGTGCAAACTCCACACAGACAGTTGCCCGAGGGTAGAATCGAACCTGGGTCCCTGGCGCTGTGGGGCAGCAGTGCTAACCACTGAGCCACATGAGCCCAAGATCCCGGTGGAGGTTTTACTCATGGTTACCAATCTTGGCTATCAGCCTCTACTCTGCAATGTTATGTATCCTGAAGTCAGTCTTGGAGAATGTTTACCCAGAGATCCGAGGCCTAATGTCCTTGACCGCTCAAGTGTTTCCCCATGAGAAGGGAACATCCCTGTCTGGTTATTGTTGCATGGTGTCCGTTCATCTGTTTTCGTACTGTCTGCATGTTTGCGCGAACATCCCATGCCTCAGTGCACCTTGCTTGCAGTATATGAGATAGACAATGTTGATCGAGTCACGTTGAGTATTTGCTGTGCATGTGGTGGGTGGTGTTCCCATTCATGTCAATGATCTCACATGTCTTGCAGAGATTGCCATGGCAGTTGTATGGTGTTGTGGTTGATGTTGTCCTGAAGGCTGGGTAGTTGGCTGCAAACAATGGCCTGTTTAAGGTTTGGTAGTTGTTCAAAGGTGAGAAATGGAGGCATAGGGAAGATCTTAGTGAGGTGCTTATCATCATCGTCTGACTCCAAGTTAAAACACAGGCTGATTCTAAACAAGGCCTCACACTTCAAATGCATTGTCTGACCAGAGACGTCACCTCTTGTACATAATGTTAAGACAGTCAACATTCCTACAGCATGGCCCTTTGGCTCAAACTGGTCCTTGCTGACCAAAATGTCCATCCACACTAAGCCCATTTCCCTGCACTTGGTCCACATCCTTCTAAACTTTTTCTATCCATATATTTGTCCAAATGTATTTTAAACGTTGTTAATGTACCCACTTTAACCACTTCCACTGTCAGCTCATTCCATATGTGTACCACCCTCTGTGTAAAAAAAAAGTTGCCCCTCAGGTTTTCATGTATTCTTTCCCCTCTTACCTTAAACTGATGCCCTCTCGTCCTTGATTTCCCAGCCCTGGGAAAACATCTGAGTGCATTCACCTTATCCATGCCTCTCATGATCTTATACACTTCTATTAGAACCCCGCTTAGTGTCCTACGCTCTAAAGAAAAATGTCCTAGCTTGTCCAACATCTCCCTCTAAGTCAGTCCCTTGAGTCCAGGCAACATCATTGTAAATTCCTTCTGCACTCTTTCCAGTTTAATAACATCCTTCCTATAACAAGGTGATCAAAACTGAACACAATACTCCAAATGCGGCCTCATCAACGTCATGTACAATTGCATCATAACTTCCCAACTTCTATACACAATACCCTGACTGATGAAGGCCAATGTGCCAAAAACCTTCTTCACTGCCCTGTCTACCTGTGACTCAGTAGTAGATTCGCCAACTTTAGGTACATTTAAGTCGTCATTGGATGAGCATATGGACATACATGGAATAGTGTAGGTTGGATGGGCTTCAGATCGGTATGACAGGTCGGCACAACATCGAGGGCCAAAGGGCTTGTACTGTGCTGTATTGTTCTATGACTCCACTTTCAGAGAACTGTGCACCTGAACTCCAAGGTCCCTCTCGCTCACTACGCTCCTTAAGGCTCTGCCATTCACCATGAAATTCTTAACTTGATTTGACTTTCCAAAATGCAACACCTCACACTTACCTATATTCAACTCCATTTGCCATTTCTCAGCCCACTTCCCTGTCTGATCAAGATCCTGCTGCAATTTCTGATAACGTTCCTCACTATCCACTATACCACCTATTTTAGTTTCATCTGCAAACTTACTAATCATGCCTTGTACATTCTCATCCAAATTATCGCTATAGAAAACAAACAGCAATGGGCCCAGCACCGACCCCTGAGGCCACTAGTCACAGGCTTCCAGTCAGACAAGCATCCTTCCATTATTACTCTCTGTTTCCTACCATCAAGCCAAATGTGTATCCAATTTGCCAGCTGTCCCTAGATTCCATGCAATCTAACCTTCCAGAGCAGCCTACTATATGGAACCTTATCATAGGCATTAGTGAAATCCATATAGACTATGTCTACTGACCTATTCTCATCAACCTTCCTGTTCATTTCATCAAGGAACTCTAACAAATGTGACGCATGATCTCCCACAGACTACGCCATGCTGACTACTCCTAATCAAACCCTGCCTTTCCAAATGCAAATTCTTATCCCTCAGAATCTTCTGAAGTAATTTACCTACCACAAATAAAATATAGAAGAGTAGAGCACAGCACAGGCCCTTCTGCCCAAGATGTTGTGCCAAACTTTTACCCTAAACCTAAGGTCTATCTAACCTCCAACCCTCCCTTGTACTGTCATCCATATGCGTATCTAATAGCCACTTAAATGCCCCGAATGAGGCCAAGACTCCACTACCCTCTCTGGCAAATGTTAAGTTTACTGGTCTATAATTTCCAGGTTTTTCCTTGCAGCCCTTTTTGAATAAGGGCACAACATTTGCTACCCTCCACTCTTCCAGGACTTCACCCGTAGCTAACAATGATGCAAATATATCAGCCACAGCCCCCGCAATTCTTCCCTTGCCTTTTGCAGGATTCTTGGATATCCACCTTTGTACATCCTAATACTTCTAACACCTGTACTGTGATATGGACCTTTAGTTATCCTTAGGTATCTTGGGGCAGTGATTTGAAAGAAATTCTGGGATTTGCGTATCAATCAGTCAAAACCTGCATCTCATTTCTAACTGATTAAAGATTAAACAGCCATCTTAGGTTTGTTCAATACATTTGCACCAGTTCTATGACCATTTGATCTTTTGCTTATAAATTCCATGTCTGATACCAGCTCTCTCAATAACACCTGAAGGAGTGAGATTTCAAAAGTTTTTTTCAAAGTAAACCTGGACTATAACCCGGTGTAGGGTGGGTTTTGACCTAGTCAACCACAGTCCAACGCCTGCAGTCCAAGTTACTAAGTTTATTAGGTTCTCTCACTTAGTCCTTGGCTCCCAGGCCTGTCTTCTCTTCCTCACATACATTCAAACTTTGCTAGGCCCCAGCCCAGATGATCCACTGCCAATTCTTGCGATTTACTTGAGTTCGGCTGGAGGCGGAGAAGAATTTCCATTCGGAAGAAGAAACGACAGGAATGAACCACACTGCACGGAGCTCCAACCTGTCCAGACTGGCGAAAATCTATCTACAACCAGCTATGTGCAAAATCACAGCCCCGTCGAGGTTCCACTGTATTCGGCAGAGCGAGCTGAGGACCATAACTTCATTTTCTGAAGAAGGGTCTCGGCCCGAAAGGTCAGCTTTCCTGCTCCTCTGAATGTGCTTGGCCTGCTGTGTTCATCCAGCTCTACACTTGTACGTATCGCAATACTGCAGGCATTAACAGTTAGTTGCCAGACTGGCCGACAACTACCGTTCCTCAGAAGAAGGGACACCTGACCCGAAATGTTAATTTCTTTCTACAGATACTGTCAGACCTGCTGAGCTTTTCCAGCAACTTGATTTTGTTTCTGATTTGCAACCTCGACAATTTTTTTTCGGTTTTTACAACCCTTCAAAGTTAGCTGCAAATGTCTACTAAGGAAGAACAAAAAAACACACACATTGTAATACTAACGAACTCAGATTAAAATATATATTTTAAAGGTCAGTTTACGGGACCTGGATTTTTTTGCAGAGTGCGCTGGGTCATCAAAACGATGGTACTCGGCGAGTGATGCTAGAAAACATTAGCAGGTTTGACCTAAGCTTACTGCAGAAACTCAGCTGTTTTCATGAACAGCGGAGATACTGGAACTTTTAACCAGAAAAACGACTTCTCACTTCGTGTGGGGAGGGGCCGTGTGGGTTGGTAGTGGTGTGGTGTGGAGGTAGAAAACTGCCCTGGTTAATGATTGACTAGAGCTGGGAGCTGGTTAGGGGGCGTGAAAACTATTACATAGAGCTGGCCCGTGTTGTCGGTGTGATCTGCTGACTCAAGGTTATTGCTGAGAACCCACGTCATTTAATCACATTGGATGGATATTATCATTGCAGTCGATCGTGAAAACCTGATCTCTTCAGCACTTCCATCCTGGTTTAAACGTAAAACAAAACAGGCAGCTTTTTTGAGCAGATGAACCACCTCTAATTGCTAACAGTTACACTGACCCTTCTTTTACAAGTCGCTGATCTTCAGTCGGGAGGAATGTGGTACCGAATGCACACACACGGGTCACCTTGCTAAATCTGAACATGGGATAGTTTGAGTTAACCATCATCATGCTCCCCAGCTGCAAAACTTCATTACTACTTGTGCTTTTCCCGATGCGCACAGATTTGCCACATTTGTAGAAGCAAGCAGCAAGGGCACTTCTCGGTCATCGCTGGTCACAAGCTCTTTGGGACGACCTCGGTGCGGTGCAAGTGTCAGATTTACCTTTGCAATTGAGTCGTGGCAGTCACTGTTCCCTGTTATTTCCATTGCCCAAGCCCTAAACTCTGGAATTCAGTTTTGCCTCCCTCCGAAGACATCTCCGAAAGCCTAGCTGTGTCCGGCAAGAACCTGCTTGAATGCAGGTTATATGTTTCCTGTGTTTGTGTCAGATTCTATTTGGTAGTCGCTCCTGCGAAGCGCCTTGGGATGTTAGTTACTACAATCATGCAAGTTGATGTTAAAAATGATTCCAGAATTCTATACATTATACCAGAACATTTTTTCTAAGCCCCTGGGCAGAGCGCAGTTTCAGTCAGCATTGTCCCCTTCTCCCCCCAGCCCAAAGTCTGAGATAGCGTGCATTGTTATGAAAGTTACCGGAGGAGTCGCGGACGGTCAGCGTCTCTTCGCACAAGTGCTTGGGAAAGCGACTACAAATTAACCAATCGCCCAGTCACAAGCGATGAAATGAAAATGCAAATACGCCTTTTTTCTCTCCTTCCTTGCCTCTGATAGATGACTGAACCAACAGCAAAATGCTGGAGATCACAGCAAGCCATGCAGCTCCCAGTGGGAGAGAGAGCAAGCTAATGGTTCCAACCTCGATGACTCTTCATCAGACCTGGTAAAGTGTGGAGGGGGGAGCCTTTAGGCAGTGAGGGGGGTAGGAGTGTGGGGGAGGGGGACAATCTTTATGCAGTGACGGAGTTGGAGTGTAGAGGGGGACAGTCTTTAGACGGTGAGGGGGTTAGAATGTGGAGGGGGGGAACAGCCTTTATGCAGTGAGGGGGTTTAGAGTGTGGGGGAGACAGCCTTTAGGCAGTGAGGGAGTTAGAGTGCTGGGGTGAAAAGGATGTTGATAGTTCAGATTGTGATCAGAATGTGAGAATGGCAGAACAATGGTTTGTCTAACTGCCAGACAGGAAAGAGCAGGTATAATGGGAACTGCAGATGCTGGAAAATCCGAGGCAACAAGGTATAGAGCTGGATGAACACAGCAGGCCAAGCAGTATTTTAGGAGCACAAAAGCTGACGTTTCGGGCCTAGACCCTTCATCAGGAAAGGGTCAGAAAAGAACAGATTAGTCCCTTTGGGAGTGGGTGGTGGCGGTGGTTCCACAATATTGTGTGGAGCTGGGAGAACACTGCAGGTCAGGCAGCATCGGAGGTGTAGGAAGTCGACATTTCGAGTCGGGACCCGTCTTCAGGACTCTTCCTGCTCCTCCCATGCTGCCTGACCTGCTGTGCTCCTCCAGCTCCACACTGTGTTGACTCTGACTCCAGCGTCTGCAGTTCGTGCTATTTACCTATAAAACTCAGGCAGCTACATCACAGCTGCAGCAACCAAGTGTGGCACTGAGCTGAAATACGGTCCCCAATTTGCTCACGGCTGTTGTGTTGGGCAGTGTGAAAAGATTGGGAGGCGATAACCTACTGGTTTTATCTCTGGATTATTAATCCGGTAGATGGGTTTGAATTCCACCATTGAGGACGGTAAAATTTTAATTTCAAAGAAAATCTGATCATAAGGTGGAGGGTCCATTTGGTTCACTAACTAAGGGAATGATACGTCTACATGTGACTCTAGACTCACAGCAATGCAGTTTAATCTTAACAGCCCTTTGGGCAATGAATAAAAAATTCAAGAAAGCAGTTTACCACTACATTCTCAAGGGCAGTTAGAGATGAGCAATGAAATGCTGCCAGCCAGCGATGTCCATGTCCCTTGAATTAAAAACAAAATTCAGAGGTATTCAAAACTAGGAACGATTTTGACAGGGTAAAGATGGATATTCCATTAGATTGTATGTCAGTAACTAGGGTTCGCGATTTTAAGTTTGTCAGCAAGAGAGCTAGGAGCGAGGGCAGGACAAACATTTTTATCGGGCAGTTAATACGATTTGTGATGAACTGCCAGGGAGAGGATTCAGCGGGAGGTTTCAAAAGAGACCTCGAAACATATTTTAAAGTGATGAATTTAGATGACTATCAAAATAGACTAGCGAGTGGGACCAGCTGGGAAGCTCCTTTAAGAGCCCGTACAGACACGGTGGACTGAACAGCCCCCTGTACGGTAAAATGCGCTGATTCTAATGTATGACTTTTTTTTACAGTTCAGTCTCGTATGTCCTTCGGATTCACTGCCGAACGCTATTAGTTGTCCCTGCAGAATGCATCGGACAGGATCATGCTTGGTTCATAGTGAAACAACCCATTAACAACTGTTTGTTTATGTCCAACTGAGGGTTTAGATCAGATTTCGGAGGCGGCCTGGTGCCGTGTGGCAATGTTACTATACTCAGTTTTCAGGTAACAAGGTAAAGGAGAATAAGGAAACCATGAAATTTAACACAAATGCAGAATGCGTCG
Organism: Stegostoma tigrinum; assembly: GCF_030684315.1. Classification (NCBI taxonomy): domain Eukaryota; kingdom Metazoa; phylum Chordata; class Chondrichthyes; order Orectolobiformes; family Stegostomatidae; genus Stegostoma; species Stegostoma tigrinum. The sequence continues at coordinate 391,165 of NC_081400.1, read as the reverse complement.
GGAAAAATAAAATTAGTCGTTGCGTTTTGAAGTACTCAGAGACTGTTTAGAGCAGAGTTACCGGCTTGCCTGGTATTCACTGCTCTGCGCAGAGACATGAATGTTGACTCTTTACGGCACAGCCTCCACTGGACTTGCCCCTTGGTAAAACATTTTTAGTAGAACAGGTGCCCCACACTACGAAATTGAAAGCAGCGCTGCCTCGAAGTGACTGAATATTCATCCCTGGAACTAGCTCCATTATAACTGCCAGCGTCAACCATTCCACACCCCACCCCGCTGCTCCCACTCCCTGCTGCGTTTTTGTCCCCATGCTCGGCGACGTCAGATAGTGTAAAACTGTTACTGTGCTTTTGATTAACGGACTCTGACGCAAGTTACTTCGTGGTTGATGATTTAAATCATCAGGAAAATATATTCACACTGGCCACCCTCGAGGAACATCTTCCCGCGCTAATCGATCAGTTTTCTCACACTCACGGCTCAGTGTTTCCCTCAGTGTTTGGCAACACTGAGACGTGGTTAGAGTGAAGTTTAAAAAAAAGCAGAGAATTCTGGAGAAACCCAACAGTTTCTGTGGAGGGAGTAACGGAGTTCAGCTCGGTTTCGAATTAGTTCAGTTTATAGCGGACTCTTATGAAACGTTCCACTTGGACTTTTTTTTTCTCTTCACAGAACCTGCCAGACCTGTTGAGTTTCACCAGCAGTTTGTGTTTGTTGTGATGACTTTGTGTGATGGTTTTGGAAAAGGTTGCAGTCATGTCACCAGGAGGTGGCCCTCAGCTGGGGATTTTATTGTTCTTTACAGAAACAGCAGCTTCACAAAGCAGGCGCGAGTTCTCAAAGCACAGGAACAACATCAATCACCAGCCATTTATAGAGGGCTCTCAGGTGGGCGGTGGGGATTCTCCGATCTCTCAAGGCACTTTTCCAGAGAAACAGCCTCGTTAACACCACATCACACCTCAAAACAAAAAAAGGGGCAATTACCCCCAGGGGCCAGGGCTGTATACAAACCCTAACCTTTCTCCAAAACAGCCATTCATCACACGCATTTTTCACACAATAAACCCTTTTATTTTCCAACCACCAAGCCCAGCCGCCAGTTTTCACTGTGCTCGATTATTTACCGGTTAAACATTTCCGCTCACACCCTGCCACTTCACTTTCAAACCACTCAGAGGTCGGAGAGACATGGCTTTGTCCACAGTAAATTCAGAAGAGGCAATTCCAGCAGCAGTCTAAAGATTCAGAACTTTTGAAAGCCGCCTTTTATCTCATTCCCAGACCAACTCTGCTTTGGTGGGTGCACACTTCCCCATGTTGTTCTGGTCCCGCTGCCTGAAGTCAATTACTGCTTCCATACCTTTATTTGGCCAATTCTCGGATCAACTTCCCACCAACAGGTGATGGACTATTTGGAAAAGCGTGTGAGGCTTTCCCAGGGACACGCCAACCCAGATTACAGTCTCCCTACCCGCTATCGCCAGCAGCACATTTAAAGCTCTCACCTGCTCCAAGGCAGATCCACAAAAACAGAAAAGCGGACAAGTGGCGTCGCTGGTTCATCACGGAACAATGTTCAGCAAAATGTTTAAAATCCATCAACGCTCGCACAGCAGCTCCACCACTTAATGAAGAGGGTCCGCCCGGAACAGTACCAATACACCTGGAGGTGCCGCCCATATCGGAAATAAACTCCACCCTCTCACTGGAGAAAATATAGTTCCTCACTGGAATCAAACTCCAGGCCACTTTGAAAAACACACGCGTAACTATCCTGCTGACCACCCCTCTCCAAAACAAAAGAAGCTGGAACTAACGCTATGCCATGGGGATGTAGGCTAGGAATAAACCCACTGCACCTGACCAAATCCATCCTGGAATCCAGCTGCACAGGGAACAGGAACACATCCAGAACAATTCACCCAGAGAAAAGGCTCCTACCTGGGGCACACCCACTGCTGGGCCGATCCAAACCTGGATCATACCCACACCATGACAAATCCAAAGCAGAAAAGACCCACAACTAGAATCTGCCAAAAGATGGAACAGACCAACATCGGAATCTGCACAGACCTGAATATGAAACAGTAACAGTCCTGTAAAGTCCCAAAACTGGAAAAGTCCCAAACAGAGCCACTCCTGGAAGAGATGCACAGCAGACCTGCATGTGGAACACGTTTGTACCTGGAACTAATTAGAACCTAGCACAGGACAGGCCCTTCGGCCCACGATGTTGTGCCAAACTTTTACCCTAAACCTACAGACTATCTAACCTCCACCCCTACATTTTATTATCATCCATATTCCTAACAGCCGCTTAAATGCCCCTAATGAGGCCGCCTCCACTACCCTCTCTGGCAATGCATTCCATGCCCCGACCACTCTCTGAGTAAAGCACCGACGTGTGACATCTCTATATCTACCTCCACTCACTTTAAAATTATGCCCTCCTCGTAATAGCTACCTCCACCCTAGAATAAAGTTCTCAGAGGAACTGCTGAGTTACAGATCCACACAGATCCAAACCTGGAAGAATCTATATCTGAAACTGAAAGTACTGGAACTAGGTGAATCCATGAAACAGTTCCCCCACCAGTGAAACCACATGAGGTAGATGCCCAAAACCTAACTGCACCTGAAACACACCCACACCAAGACCACACACTCACAGGCCTCAAAGAGAATGCACTCTAAGCAGACCCACACCTGGAATGCACCCAGAATAGAACACTTCCAGAGTCGGAATGCGCACACATGAAACTGAATACAGTTGGAACACATTCCCTGCTGGAGCATAAAAACATCGGTAAATCATTTGTACTGGAGCACACTCCCGGCTAAATAACACACACTGAGAATAGACCAACAGGAACAGACATGGTCCAGGTTTAGAAACACATCAGGATCTGACTCATACCAGGAGCAGACCCACACCAGGAACAGAATTAAAACATCCAGCAGCTGAAATAATTACTCTAACCTACCTTCCTCCTTGAGCTGGTGTCGAGATGGAAATTATTCTGCCACTGTGGACGGTGTCGTGCAAGCTAACCTCATCCCATTTGGCGTGGCACGGTGGCTCAGTGGTTTGCACTGCAGCCTCAGCGCCAGGGACCCGGGTTCGATTCCAGCCTCGGGTGACTGTCTGTCTGTGTGTAGTTTGCACATTCTCCCCGTGTCTGCGTGGGTTTCCTCGGGGTGGTCCGGTTTCCTCCCACAGTTCAAAGATGTGCAAGCTAGGTGGATCGGCGATGCTAAATTGCCCGTAGTATTCAGGGGTGTGTGGGTTATAGGGGAATGGGTCTGGGTGGGATGCTTCAAGGGGCGGTGTGGACTTGTTGGGCCGAAGGGCCTGTTTCCACACTGTAGGGAATCTAATCTAACAAAGTCTTCTTCACTAAAGAAGGAAACCTAATTGAATATGGGCAAAAGACATTAAATGGGCAGAAATCATACCTCACTGTTTCGAGGATCCACCTTATATGTGGTTGGATTGTTCGAACTGGAAAACAGATGTGTGGTGTCACGGACAGCATTAGTGACTCCTTTTATTTTGTGCCCTGACCTTATTCAATTTTCATAACACACTTCTCACTTCCTCAGGACTTCTGAACATTCCTGATCGCAAATGAGTTCATTTTGAATTAGCTCGATGGCTAATTCTTTATAATGGCCTTTCTTTATAGAAACTTATCTCGTGAGTCAGCAGCCCTCTTGCTTTCAGCGTCAGGAGTGGTGAGAACGTGAGCCAGAAGTGAACTAATATATTCGGGCATTGGCTAAACCCGAAACACTACATGTGTAGGGTCTCCCACCCATCCTTCTCCTCTAACCAAAAAAACAACACTGTGTGGAGGGTTGGTAAGGTAAGGTGTTTTCTTCTTTATTGTTCTGGAAGTCTAGAGCAGAGGGAATGGAACCTAGGGCAGGGTAGGGTGTGGGAGGTAAGGGTCACTGCTACTGTCCCCTCTGACTTCTGCGGGAAGTGCACTCAAATGCAGCTCCTCAAAAGCCATATTAGGGAACTGGAGCTGGATGAACTCCAGATCATTTGGGAGGATGAGGGGATGATAGAAAGGAGTTATAGGGAGGTGGTTACACCCAAGTTACAGGAAAAAAAGTAGCTGGGTGACTGTCAGGAGGGGGAAAGGGAATAGGCAGACAGACAGGAATCCCCTGTGGTCATTCCTCTCAGTAATAAGTATACCATTTTGGATACTGGTTGGGAGGGGGGGGGGATGTACCTACCAGAGGAAGCCATAGCAGCCAGGTCTCTGGCACTGAGCCTGGCTCTGTGGCTCAGAAGGGAATGGGGGAGAATAGGAGAGCAATACTTATAGGAGATTCAAAGGCTAGGGGAACAGACAGGAGATTCTGTGGTACCGAGCGAGACTCCCTGATGATATGTTGTCTCCTGGGTGTCAGAGTCAGGGATGTATCAGATTGAGCTTTCAGGATTCTTAAGAGGGAGGGAGAGCAGTCAGAAGTTGTGACATAGCTAGGAAGCAGGATGAGGACCTGAAAAGTGATCATAGGGAATTAGGATGGAAACTGAAAGCCAGGATGGGTACAGTAGTAATCTCAGGATTACTACCGGTGCCATGGGCTAGTAAGGCTAGAAAAAGATAGAGAGCACAACTGAACACATGGCTACAGTGGTATAGGATGGAGGGCTTCAGGTTTGTGAATCTTTGGGATACCTTCTGGGGAAGGTGGGGGCTGTACAGGAAGGACTGGCCCAGATAGAGTGGATAATCAGAGACATTTTCCCAGGGCAGAAATGACTGTTATGAGGGGGCATGATTTTAAGGTGATTGTAGGAAAGTATGGGGAGATGTCAGAGGTAGGTTCTTCACACAGAGAGCGGTGGGTGTGTAGAATGCGCTGCTGGCAGTGGTAGTGGAGTCAGATACTTTAGAGATTTTAAACAACTCTTGGAAAGGCACATGAAGGATTGTAAAATGTAGGGTATGCAGAGAAGATTGATCTTAGTAGGATTATAGGTTGGCACAACATCATGGGCTGAAGGGCCTGTACTATTCTGTGTTCTATGTTCTTTGTTCTATTATGGCACCTGAGGTTCTCCAAATAGCAGTCGTGCAGTTCATTGGGATGAATGTCAATCACAACACCAGGAGGAATGTTTTTGAATAACACCATGTGATCTCTTACGTTGATTTAACAGAGAGCTGGCATGTCTGTTTCGGATACACCTAAAAGGCAGAATTTCTGAAAATACAGTATTCCCTCAGTTACTGGAGTGAGCAAGGTGGTGAGCTCAATTTAGACCCATACTGAACACACCAGAGTAATACCCGTGTCACAATGTTAGATACAAGCAATTCGTCACCCCAAATTTCAAATGCAGCAGTATCACATTTAGTCAGGTGCCAGTGCCCTGTTCTGGCACAGTGGTAGTATCCCTACCCCTAGACCAGGAGTCTCGGGTTCAAGTCCCACCTGCTCCAGAGGTAATAACTGAACTGAACAGGTTGATTAAAAAATACGTTTAATAATTTTTAAAAATGCTTTGCCTAGGGCTCTTCTGGTGCATGGGAGTGACCCTGCCTTAGAGACAAAAGGCCTGAATTCAACTCCTCCCTGCTCCAGAAGTATATCATGACATTTCTCAATAGGAATTCAAAATAAGTGAATACTTTACCAAGGGATCTTGTATTGTAGTGGTAGTGTCCTGTCTCCAAGCCAGGAGTCCCTGGTCAAGTCCCACCTGCACCAGAACTGAGTAATAACATCTCTGAACAAGTTGTTTAGAAAATATTTAAAGAGATAAAGACTTTGCCTGGGCAATTTAGCCTTATCAATCCACTTAGCCTGCACATCATTAGACTGTGGGAGGAAACTGGAGCAGCTTGATGAAACCCACGTAGACACGGGGAGAATGTGCAAACTCCACACAGACAGTCACCTGAGGGTGAAATTAAACCTGGGTCCCTGGAACTTTGAGGCAACAGTACTAACCACTGAGCCACCATGCTAATGCACACATTCAATTCCTGGTCTGTTCTGAGTTAATCTTAGCTATGGTGAGGATGAGGCTTCTCCAGGAGCAGGGCTGAGAAGTTTGCACACAGATAAATTGCTTTTACTAGTTTGGAGATGGGAGCTGTGAGATTAAAACAGCACAGGCAATGAGCTGAATCCTGTCCCTATCCATTCAGCACCAATGCACAGAGCTTCTGGCAGGGATGGTAAATGGTGGAATTTGAATTCAATAAACAAAAAAAATCTGTCAGAAAAACACATCTGGTTCACTAATGTCCTTCAGGGAAGGAAACTGCTGTAGTTACCTGGACTGGCCTATATGTGACTCCAGACCCACAGCAATGGGGTTGATTCTTAACTGCCCTCTGGGTAATTAGGCATGGCAAGTGATGCCATCATCCCAGGAACGAATAAAAAAAAATCAGCCGAGCAAGGTCTACAGGCACTGCATGGAAACCTGCAGGTGTGACCACATTACATCCATGCACAGAGATGCCAGTGATGCTCTTCTTACTGATAATTAGCGCATGAGTCTAATGGTTTCAATGGGAGCAGCAGGTCATTGGTACATTTTGTCCACGTTTTGTTTCACAGTGAATAATTCAAAACAGTTTGTTTCTAGTGTTCTGTTCACCCAGAGTGGAGCAGCTACAGTCCCAGCATCAAAGCAAATGTTAACAGATCCGGTTCCTTGACACTTGGCTGTCAGCCACTCACCTTTCAAACATGGAGACATGTTTACATCTGGAGCTGATGAAATCTCGACTGTACCTATACCTCCCCCAAGTGGTAATACTCAAATTCAGAAACTATAAATAACCTGGGCAGAAGACCAGTGCTTTCGGGGCAAGCAATGACACAGTGGTAATGATAATCCAAAAGCCCCCAGACTAATGCTCCAGGTACATGGGTTCGATTCCCTCCATGGCAGATAGTGAAATGTAAATTAAATTTTAAAAAAACAAGAATTAAAAGCTAATCTCATGGTGACCATGTAACCACCCTCAATTGCTGTAAAATGTCATCTGGTTCACTGATGCCCTTTAGGGAAAAGCATCTTTAGCTCTTACCTGGTCTGGTCTACATGTGACTCCAGGCCTACAAGGTGAAAGGAGAGAGATTTTAAAAAGACCTAAGAGGCCAACTGTATTACACAGAGGATAGTTTGCATGTGGAATGAAGTCCCTGAGGAAGTGGTGGATGCAGGTACAATTATGATGTTTAAAAGACATTTGGATAGATATGCAAAAGGAAGGGTTTGGAGGAATATGGGCCAGGAACAGGCAGGTGGGACTAGTTTAGCTTGGGATTATGGCCTATTTGGGCTGAAGGGTGTGTTTCCATGCTGCACAACTCTATTACTCTATGCGACTGACTGTTTAACACCTTTGAAATGGGTTAGAAAGCCACACAAGTCAAAAGGAAATTAGAGCAGTAGTAAAAATGGTGGTCCCGGCAGCTATATCACATAAATGAAGAAAACAAACTTCAGAGATTAAAAGGGAACACTTGAAATAACTCAGCAGTTTTGATAGCATCTATGGAGTTGTTAACAAGTTAATAATGGAGAAGGGAAGGCGATAGCCCAGTGCAATATCGCTAGACTGTTAACCCAGAGACCCAGATAATGTCCTGGGCACCTTGATTCAAATCCCGCCAATTTGAATTCAATAACATTCAATTTAAAAAATCCAAATTAAGAATCTACCATGACCATGAAATCATTGTTGATTGTCAGGACGAATCCCATGTGGTTCACTAATGTCCTCCAGGAGAGGAAATCTGCCATCCTCACCGTGTCTGGCTTACATGTGACTCCAGACCCATAGCAATGTGGCTGACTCTCAGCTGCTCTCTGAAAATGGCCATTCAATTGTACCAATTGCTACAAAGTCTCAAATAAATGAAACCAGATGTATCATCAGGCATCAACCTAGGCACCAGAAAAGACAATGGCAGAAACAGACCTGTTGACCCTGCAAAATCCTTCTCACTAACATCTAGGGGTGAGTGCCAAAATTGGGAGCACTGTCTCATAGACTAGTCAAGCAGCAACCTGACACAGTCATACCCACAGAATCATATCTTACAGACAATGTCCCAGACACCACCATCATCATCCCTGGATATGTCCTGTCTCACTGGCAGGACAGACCCAGCAGAGGTGGCAGCACAGTGGGTTACAGTCAGGAAGGAGTTACGTTGGGAATCCCCAACTTTGATTCCAGACTCCATGAAGTCTCGTGCTTCAGGTTAAACATGGGCGAGGAAACCTCCTGCTGATTGCCATGTACCATCCTCCCTGCATCAGGTGGTGAGGCAACAAGCAAGTCCTTGTGGAGACAAAGTCCAGCCTTCATACTGAAAATAACCTCCATCATGTTGTTTGCCACTATCTCTGTGCTAAATGGGACAAATTTGAACAGATCTAGCAACTGAAGATTGGGCATCCATGAGGCACTGTGGGCTAACAACAGCAACAGAATTGTAGTCCAGCACAATCTGTAACCACATGGCTTGGCATATCCCTCACTCGATCATTACCATCAGACCAGGGGATCAATCCTCGTTCAATGGAGAGTGCAGGAAGGCATGCTGGGAGCAGCACCAGGCCTATCTGAAGAGGAGGTTTCAACTCCCAACAGAACTACTTGCATGCCAAACAGCATAATGAGCAAGTGATAGACAGAGCTAAGCGATCCCACAATCAACAGATCAGATCTAAGCTCTGCAGTCCTGTTCTACACATCCCTTCATGAATGGTGGTGGACAATTAAACAACTCACTGAGTGGATAATCCATCTCAGCCTCCTCTACTGGTCCCCAGCATTACAGATACCAGTCATCGTCCCATTCGATTCATTCCACATGATATTAAGAAACGACTCAAACCACTGGATACTGCAAAGGCTATGGGCCCTGACAGCATTCCGGCAACCGTAGTGAAGACTTGTTCTCCAGAACTTGCCACTCCCCTAGTCAAGCTGTTCCCATACAGTTACAACACTGGCACCTACCCGACAATGTGGAAAATGGCCCAAGTATGACCAGTACATAAAACACATCACAAATCCAACCCCGCCAATTACTGCCCCATCAGTCTACTGTCAATCATCAATAAAGTAATGGAAGGTTTCATCAACAGTGCTGTCAGGCAGCACCTGTTCAGAATAACCTGCTCACTGACACCCAGTTTGGGTTCCACCAGAGCCACTCAGCTCCTGACCTCATTACAGCCTTGGTTCAAACATGGACAAAAGAGCTGAATTCCAGAAGTGAGGTGAGAGCAGCAGGTGGTGACATCAAGTTGTATTCAAATGAGTGTGGCATCAAGGACCCCTGGAAAAAGTGGAATAAATGGGATCAGGGAACAACTCTCCACTGCTTGGAGTCATACCTGACACATAGGAGGACGGTCATCGTTGTTGGAAGTCAATCATTGAAGCTCCAGGACATATCTAGAGGAGTTCCTCATGGTAGTATCCTAGGCCCAACCATCTTTAGCTGCTTCATCAAGTGACCTTCCCTCCATCATTGTGTCAGAAGTGGGAATATTTGCCGATTACTGCACAATGTTCAGCACCATTCATAACCACTCAGAAGCTGAAGCAGTCCGTATCCAAATGCAACAAGATCTGGACAATATCCAGGCTTAGACTGTCAAGTGGCAAATATTCACGCCACACGAATGCCAGGCTATGACCGTCACCAGCAAGAGACAATCTAACCACTGCCCCTTGACAGTCAATGGTGAATCCTCCGCTGAATCCTCTACTATCAACATGCTGGGGGTTATCATTGATCAGAAACTCATTTGGACTTACCATGTTTGATGCAGTGGCTATAAGAGCAGGTCAGAGGCTAAAAATACTGCAGCGAGTAACTCACTTCCTGACACCACAAAGCCTGTCCACCATCTACAAGGCACAAGTCAGGAGTGTGATGAGATACTCCCCACTTGCCTGGATGAGTGCGGCTCTGACAACACTCAAGAAGCTTGACAGCATCCAGGACAAAGCAGCCCCCGCTTGATTGGTGATTGGTGTGTACTATCTACAAGATGCACTGGAGAAATTTACCAAAGATCCTCAAACAGCACCTTCCAAACCCACGATCACTTCCACCTAAAGGACAAGAGCTACAGGTATATGTAAATGCCACCTCCTTCAAGTTCCTCTCCAAGCCACTAAGCATTCTGCCTTGGAAATATATTGCTGTTCCTTCACTGTCACTGGGTCAGAATCCTGGAATTCCCTCCCTGAGGGCATTGTGGGTCAACCGACAGCAGGAGGACTACAATAGTTAAAGAAGGCAGCTAACCCACACCTTCTTAAGGGCATCTAGGGACAGGCAGTAAACACTGGCCGGCCAGTGATGCTCATGCCCCACAAATGAATAAGATAAAAACCCTATCACAGGCAGTCACTGCCTTTAGCTGACAATCACTAACTAAGTCTCTTACCAGTTATCGCAGGAAATTACAAGTAATAAACAGCAATCACTGGCATTCACCAATCATGGGCACTCACCATCAATCACTGGCATTCACCAATCATGGGCGCTCACCATCAATCACTGGCATTCACCAATCATGGGCACTCGCCATCAATCACTGGCATTCACCGCTCAGGGGCGCTCACCATCAATCACTGGCATTCACCGCTCAGGGGCGCTCACCATCAATCACTGGCATTCACCAATCAAGGGTACTCACCATTCATCACTGGCATTCACCGATCATGGGCGCTCACCATCAATCACTGGCATTCACCGATCATGGGCGCTCACCATCAATCACTGGCATTCACCGATCATGGGCGCTCACCATTAATCACTGGCATTCACCTATCATGGGCACTCACCATCAATCACTGGCATTCACCGATCATGGGCGCTCACCATCAATCACTGGCATTCACCGATCAGGGGCGCTCACTATCAATCACTGGCATTCACCAATCATGGGCACTCACCATCAGTCACTGGCATTCACCAATCATGGGCGCTCACCATCAATCACTGGCATTCACCGATCATGGGCGCTCACCATCAATCACTGGCATTCACCGATCATGGGCACTCACCATCAATCACTGGCATTCACCGATCATGGGCGCTCACCATTAATCACTGGCATTCACCAATCATGGGCGCTCACCATCAATCACTGGCATTCACCGATCATGGGCGCTCACCATCAATCACTGGCATTCACCGCTCAGGGGCGCTCACCATCAATCACTGGCATTCACCAATCATGGGCACTCACCATCAATCACTGGCATTCACCGCTCAGGGGCGCTCACCATCAATCACTGGCATTCACCGATCATGGGCGCTCACCATCAATCACTGGCATTCACCAATCAAGGGTACTCACCATTCATCACTGGCATTCACCAATCATGGGCGCTCACCATCAATCACTGGCATTCACCGATCATGGGCGCTCACCATCATTCACTGGCATTCACCGATCATGGGCGCTCACCATTAATCACTGGCATTCACCAATCATGGGCACTCACCATCAATCACTGGCATTCACCGATCATGGACGCTCACCATCAATCACTGGCATTCACCGATCATGGGCACTCACCATCAATCACTGGCATTCACCGATCATGGGCGCTCACCATTAATCACTGGCATTCACCAATCATGGGCACTCACCATCAATCACTGGCATTCACCGATCAGGGGCACTCACTATCAATCACTGGCATTCACCAATCATGGGCGCTCACCATCAATTACTGGCATTCACCAATCATGGGCACTCATCATGAATCACTGGCATTCACCAATCATGGGCGCTCACCATTAATCACTGGCATTCACCAATCATGGGCGCTCACCATCAATCACTGGCATTCACCGATCATGGGCGCTCACCATCAATCACTGGCATTCACCAATCATGGGCGCTCACCATCAATCACTGGCATTCACCGATCATGGGCGCTCACCAGCAGTCACTGGCATTCACCGATCATGGGCGCTCACTATCAATCACTGGCATTCACCAATCATGGGCGCTCACTATCAATCACTGGCATTCACCAATCATGGGCACTCACCATCAATCACTGGCATTCACCAATCATGGACACTCACCATCAATCACTGGCATTCACCGATCATGGGCACTCACCATCAATCACTGGCATTCACCGATCATGGGCGCTCACCATTAATCACTGGCATTCACCGATCATGGGCACTCACCATCAATCACTGGCATTCACCAATCATGGACACTCACCATCAATCACTGGCATTCACCAATCATGGGCGCTCACCAGCAGTCACTGGCATTCACTGATCATGGGCGCTCACCATCAATCACTGGCATTCACCAATCATGGGCACTCACCATCAATCACTGGCATTCACCGATCATGGGCGCTCACCATCAATCACTGGCATTCACCAATCATGGGCACTCACCATCAATCACTGGCATTCACCAATCATGGGCACTCACCATCAATCACTGGCATTCACCGATCATGGGCACTCACCATCAATCACTGGCATTCACCAATCATGGGCGCTCACCAGCAGTCACTGGCATTCACCAATCATGGGCACTCACCAGCAGTCACTGGCATACAGTGGCTCAGTGGTTAACACTGCTTCCTCACAGTACCAAGGACCCAAGTTCGAATCCAGCCTCAGGTGACTGTCTCCGTGGAGTTTGCACATTCTCCCTGTGTCAGTGCAGGTTTCCTCTAGGTGCTCTGGTTTCCTCCCACAGTCCAAAGATGTGCAAGTTAGGGGGATTAGCCATTCTGAATTGCCCAATTGTGTCGAGGGATGTGCAGGCTCAGTAGGTTAGTCATTGGAAGTGTAGGGCAAGGATGTGGATCTGTGAAGGATGCTTTTCAGAGGGTCTATGTGACTTGATGAGCCGAATGGTCTGCTTCCATGCTGTCGGGATTCTATGATCAATCACAGTCACCCACCAGTAATTACTGGAATTCATTAGTAATCATCATTAATTTCTGGCATGCACCAGCAATCACCATCAAACACAGGCATTCTCCAGCAACACCATGGAACACAGACATTCTCCAGCAACACCATCGAACACACGCATTCTCCAGCAACACCATCAAACACACGCATTCTCCAGCAACACCATCGCACATAGGCATTCTCCAGCAACACCATCAAACACAGGCATTCTCCTGCAACACCATCGCACACAGACATTCTCCAGCAACACCATCAAACACAGGCATGCACCAGTAATCACCATCGAACACAGGCATTCTCCAGCAACACCATCGAACACAGGCATTCTCCAGCAACACCATTGCACACACGCACTCTCCAGCAACACCATTGTACACAGGCATCCTCCAGCAACACCATCGTACACAGGCATTCTCCAGCAAGGCTATTGAACACAGGCATTCTCCAGCAACACCAGCAAATGATCTGGGCTGAGAGGTGGCAGATGGAGTTCAACCTGGATAAATGCGAGGTGATGCATTTTGGAAGGTCGAATTTGAAAGCTGAGTACAGGATTAAGGATAGGATTCTTGGCAGTGTGGAGGAACAGAGGGATCTTGGTGTGCAGATACATAGATCCCTTAAAATGGCCACCCAAGTGGACAGGGTTGTTAAGAAAGCATATGGTGTTTTGGCTTTCATTAACAGGGGGATTGAGTTTAAGAGTCGTGAGATCTTGTTGCAGCTCTATAAAACTTTGGTTAGACTGCACTTGGAATACTGCGTCCAGTTCTGGGCGCCCTATTATAGGAAAGATGTGGATGCTTTGGAGAGGGTTCAGAGGAGGTTTACCAGGATGCTGCCTGGACTGGAGGGCTTATCTTATGAAGAGAGGTTGACTGAACTCGGTCTCTTTTCATTGGAGAAAAGGAGGAGGAGAGGGGACCTAATTGAGGTATACAAGATAATGAGAGGCATAGATAGAGTTGATAGCCAGAGACTATTTCCCAGGGCAGAAATGGCTAGCACGAGGGGTCATAGTTTTAAGCTGGTTGGTGGAAAGTATAGAGGGGATGTCAGAGGCAGGTTCTTTACGCAGAGAGTTGTGAGAGCATGGAATGCGTTGCCAGCAGCAGTTGTGGAAGCAAGGTCATTGGGGTCATTTAAGAGACTGCTGGACATGCATATGGTCACAGAAATTTGAGGGTGCATACATGAGGATCAATGGTCGGCACAACATTGTGGGCTGAAGGGCCTGTTCTGTGCTGTACTGTTCTATGTTCTATGTTCTATGTTCAAACACAGGCATTCTCCAGCAACACCATCGAACACAGGCATGCACCAGTAATCACCATCGAACACAGGCATTCTCCAGCAACATCATCGAACTTAGGCATTCTCCAGCAACACCATCGCATACAGGCATTTTGCAGCAACACCATTAAACACAGGCATGCACCAGTAATCACCATCGAGCACAGGCATTCTCCAGCAACATCATCGAACACAGGCATTCTCCAGCAACACCATCGCATACAGGCATTTTGCAGCAACACCATTAAACACAGGCATGCACCAGTAATCACCATCGAACACAGGAATTCTCCAGTAACACCATCGCACACATGCATTTTCTAGCAACATCAGCGAACACAGGCATTCTCCAGCAGCACCATCAAACACAGGCATTCTCCAGCAACACCATCAAACACAGGCATTCTCCAGCAATCACTGGCTTTCACCAGGAATTACCAGCAAATACTGGTACTCTGAAGCAATCACTAATTACACATTGTAAACATAAATTATTGATGCTCACAAGTAATTGAGGAATGTTACTGGCTTTCACCAGCAATTGCGATAAGTCACTGGGTACTGGACGATATGAAGGCTATCAAATTGAAAGGAAGATTAGCACTAAGCTAGATGATTAGGCAAGTTTTAAAAACCAACAAAAGATGTTCAATAATTAATAAAGAGGGAGAAAGTAAACTTTAAGGGCCAACTAACAAGTAATATGGAAAATAAAACAAAATATTTAATTTAACATATGAAAAGGAAGAGAGACGCCAATGTAAACATAGACCCCTTAGAGAATGAAGCTGGGGAAATATAAAAAGGGAGCCAGGAAATAACAGAGGAGTTGAATAAATTCTTTGCATCAGTCTTCTCAACAAAAAACACCAATAGCATTCCAAAAATATGAAATAATCAAGGGGCAAAAGAGACAAGAGTCAATAAATAACATATTACCTCTACAGGAAACTGAGAAGTCCTCAGGACCTGATTGGATGCATCCTAGGATAATAATAGAGACAGTGGATACACTGTAATCTTCCCAAAGCCCTCAGATTTTGGAAAAATCTGAAAGGATTAGAAACCTGCCAATTTAACATTCAACATCCTTATTCAAAAAGGGGGAGAGATTTAAAAGAATGATAGGCCAGTTATTTTAAACATCTGTCATTGGGAAAATGTTAGAATCTAGAATGAGGGAGATAATAGAGAATTTAGTATCAGCATGGCTTCCGGAAGGGAAAATTGCCTGATAAATGCATTAGAATTCCATGAGAAGGTAACAAGCAAGACGAATAAAGGGGAACTAGTTGATGTGGTGGAATTGAATTTCCATGAGGCCTTTGACAAGGAACTGCACACAAGGCTCTGCCATCAGATGGATGCTCATGGTGCTGGGGGCAATATATTAGCATGGGTAGAAGATTGGCTAATGAATGAAAGACAGAGAGTTGGAATAAGGGAGGCATTATCAGCTTGGTGACCTGTAACTAGTGGAGTGCCACAGAGATCAGTGCTGGGAGATAAAGCTAAAGTTGCTATACTCCCAGAAGACCATATGGCTTCATTCTTATATGAGAGGTAGAAAACCACAATGAATGGTGAGTTTAATCTGAGGGTTACCATGCTTCAGGCAAGATGCAAAGTTGAGCAGGTAGGGCTTTCATGGTGACCTCTGCTGAACCTGTGCTGTTGATAATAGGGAAAGCAAATGGATTGTTAGCTTTTATTTCAAAGGGAATAGAGGATAAAATTATGAAAGCCTGGATAAAACTATGTAGAACATTAGTCAGAACACATTTATAATGTTGCAGAAAGATAGTAGGAACTGCAGATGCTGGAGAATCCGAGATAACAAGGTGTAGAGCTGGATGAACACAGCGGGCCAAAAGGGTTTTCTGAAGAAGGGTCTAGGCCCGAAATGGCAGCCTTCTTGCTCCTCTGATGCTACTTAGCCTGCTGTGTTCATCCAGCTCTACACCTTGTTATCTCATTTATGATGTTGTGAACAGCTTTGGCCCCCTCATCTAAGGAGGGATATACTGACTTTGGAGGCAGGAAGTTCTCTGGGTTGATCCTGAGCAAGGAAGGTTTTTTTTTAAATGAGGAGATGTTCTGTAAGTTGGGCTTTTATTCATTGGCGTTTTGAAGAACAAGAGGAGGCATTATTGAAAAATATAAGATTCTTGGGGTCTTGACTGTATGGTTGAGTACTGTTGTTTCTCTGTTGGGAGAAGTTAGAACCAGAGGGCATGACCTCAGAGTAATGGGTCACCTATCTGGGATAAAGATGAGCAGGAATTTCTTAAAGGGTAGTGAAACTATGGAATTCTTCACTACAGAAGCCTGTTGAGACTGAGTCACTGAGGCCTAGATGGGCAAACTTTTAATCAGCAAGGGAATCCAAAGTTATGGAGAAAAGGCAGGAAATTTGAGTTAAGGATTATCACATCAGCTGTGATCTCATTGAATGGAGTAGGAGATTCAGTAGGCCAAACAGCTTACTTCTGCTCCAATGTCTCTTATTCTCATCCAACTGTAATTGGTTCTAACAACAGGGAAAGGGTTCTGGAGGAGGGGATACATAGGCTTACAAAGCAAAAGGCTTTGGCAGTTTGCAGGGCAGCTATTTAGCTAATGATACCCAGAGTGGATAGGAAGAAGCATGGAGGAACTGCATTAATTGTTTATTCATGTCTGGCAGTAAATGGGAAAGATGGCTCAACCGTGCTGATGTGGGAAATGAGGGATAACATTAGATACAAATTGGCCAAAAAAACACAAGCAGACCTGATGAGTGGGAGGACGTTAGATTTCAACAAAGTAGGACCAAAGGATTGATCAAGAAAGTGAAAATAGAGTACAAGTGTCAACTTGTGAGGAACGTGTTAAGAGAAATTGATTTGTGAAGACAAATGTAGGTCCCTTACAATCAGAAACTGAGAAAGGTATAAAGTGGAACTAAGCAAATACATCTTTTGTTCATTTTCATTAAAGGAGTATACAAATCACATTCCAAAACCATTGAGGAACAAGTGGTCTAGTGAGAGGAACTGAAGAAAATCACTATTAGTTGAGAAACAGTGTTTGAGAATTTGATGAGATTAAACGGCTCTGTTTATCTGCATCCCAGTGTACTTAAGGAAGTAGCCCTGGAAATATGGATGCACGGTGGGCCATCTTTCAAGGTTCTATAGCTTCTGGAACAGTTACTGCAGATTGGAGGGTAGATAATTTAGCACCACTGTTTTAAAAGAAGGATGGAGGGAAAAAACAGAGAATTATTGTGGTCCACATAAGTAAGTGATTTGGAGGAAAATGCAGATGGTCTAGTTATTTAGCTTGCAGATGATACAAACATTGGTGGAGTTGCAGATGGTGAGGAGGATTGTCAGAGGATGTAGCAGGATATAGATCAGTTGGAGGAATGGGCAGATAAATGGGAGATGGAGTTTAAACCAGACCACTGTGAGGTGAGGCAGTTTGGAAGGTCAAATACAGGTGGAAATTATATAGTGAATGGCAGAACCCTTGGGAGTATCGATATGCAGAGGGATCTGGGTGTGCAGGTCCACAGATCACTGAAGATGGCAGCGCATGTAGATAAGGTAGTAGAAAAGTCCTATGGCATTCTTACCTTCATTGGAAGAAGCATTGACTGGATAGGCAAGTTATGCTACAGCTTTATAGAACTTTATCTAGGCTATACGGGGAATACTGTGTATGGTCCTGGTCTCCACAGGAGGAGGATGTGGATGCTTTGGAGAGGGTACAGAAAAGGTTTACCAGGATGATGCCTGGTATGGGAGATTAAGTTATGGAGAGAGGTTGGAAAGACTGAGTTTGTTTTCACTGGAACACAGGAAGATAAGGGTGACCTGACAGAAGTTTATGAGATTGTGAATGGCATGATTAGTGTAGAAATTATAAGGCTTTTTCCCCGGATGTGGAGGTCAGCTATTGGGGATACATGTTCAAGGTGCAGGGGTGATGCTTAAAAGAAACGTGCAAGGCAAGTTTTTCACACAAAGTGTGGTGAGTGCCTGCAACGGGCTGCCAGAGGTGATTGTAGAAGCACACAAAAGTAGCATAAAAAAAACACCTAGAAGAATATATGAATAGGAAGGAATTTCTTAGGAAATTAGGAAGGAAGAAATATAAGAATATAGAGACATACGGATCCTGCAAGTGAAGACCATTTCAGTACGGAAGAGAAAAATGTGTCAGCACAGGCTTAGAGGGCCGAAGGGCCTGTTCCTGTGCTGCATTGTTGTTTGTTCTAGAAACCGGTCAGCCTGATATTAGTAGTAGGAAAAATGATAGAATCCATAATAAAATAATTAATAGCAAAGCAGTTGAAAAACAGTGATAGGACCAAATAGAGTCAGCATGAATCTATGAAAGAGACAAATCTGGAATTGTTCAAGGATGTAACTAACAGAGTTGCTAAGGGGGAACCAGTGGATATGGTTTAACTGGACTTTCAGAAGGGCAGACGATAAGGTTTCACATCAGAGATTAGCATGTAAAATTAAAACATGAGTAGAGCTGGTTACCAGAAAAATGAAAGAGTAGGAATCAATTGTTCTTCTGTCTGGGAAATAGGCAGTTTGGGAGGCACTGCTCCACACCATGAACTGTCTTTTTGTGAAGTAACTTTTCCTCTTCTTGTGAGGCAGTTCGTTAGAATTGAAGATGACTTGCTTTGATTCCAGTTCAATGAGTCTGAGATGGCTGCTAAATCCAATGCATGGTCTGCAACTCTTAAATGTGAGACAGATAATGTTTTCAGGTCAGGTGGTTAGGGGATTTGGAAGTTTGTGCTCTCTCCAATGCCTTGACATGCCCTCTGTGTTTCTGACAAAGTCTTGTGATGTGTTTGGCCTCCTCCCAAATTAAACATCTCCATTTGGTTGCTCACAAGCTGAACAGTTCAATGAGACTGCAATGAGGTTTGACCTCTTTGGAGGTGCTTTGTAGATATACCTAAAGTATTTCTGCTGTCCTCCTGGGAATCTTCTGCTGCGACCAGTACAATAATTTCTATGAGTCTGGTGTTAGCAATTGAACAATGTGGCTCACTTAACAGAGCTGATTTTGAGTGATTAGCAACTCGATGCAGGCCGTGCAGGAGAAAAGCCATTGCTGTTGGACTGCCTTTCTTACAATTGAACTGAGTCAATCTTGTAAAGGCACTGCTGGTGATACTACTCCAGTGCAATGAGGTGTGTGCTGTAGGTTATCCCTAAAGCACATTGGACATATTATGGAAACACTTCGCGTATACACACAAAGTATAAATCACACCAACAGTCCAGTCGATAGCTCCTAACCATGTACTGACTGCTCCCAGTAGAAGAGTTGACATGGACTTGCCATCATTAAGTACCCCAAAGGTTGAATATCCTTCTCCTATCACAATGAACGAATCACCTGAGATACTGACTCCTTTGGACAAGCAATGGCAGTTCCCTTGTTATTGCTCAAAGCGGTCTGGTTTGTCCTAACTTCTTCTATACTTTCCCTGAAGTCTTTCACTCATGAGGACCAGCTGCGATTGGGTGAGTAAACCATAGCATCAGAGAATGTGGCATTTTATTTATTCTGTGCCAACTTTGGTTATAGCTGGGTAAATGTGGGTCTATTCTGATCACAATCTCTCCAACACTGACCCTGCTTATTCATAATCGCATTTTAGAAGGGCCATTGCCCTTGGACCCAAGAAATGATCAATCGTTCCATATCCAACGTGGAAGAAACTGTCACTCTCCCAGGGGCAATGTTCATTTGCTAAGGTGCTGAAACTTGCAAAAAAAATGAAGCAGTGGCCCCTTTAAGTGTCAGGACAAGCCCGAGTGAGCAGAGCTGTGTCTTTTGTTGGTGTGTGAGGAAAAAGGGCGGGTTTGAAAAGACCCATTTAGACCTAGTGCTATTGCAGGGAACTACAAAGTGCTCCCTCAGAGCTCAAGGCTAATGCCGAGGCCGGGAACCCTGTACCTGCGGAGGAGGGGAGCTGCGATAGGGTTAGAGGTGTTTCCAAGCGGAGATGACTTCACCTGATGAAGAAGCAGCACTTCGAAAACTTGTGATTTCAAATAAACCAATTGGACTATAACCTGGGGTTGTGTAACTTCTGACTCTGATCAGTGAAGCTACAGAAGTTGTTTCAAAGAAGTTAATAATGCTGGAATATTCACTAAAATGAACCAAGCTCCAGCCGAGGTAAGAACAAAACAGAATATATATCTTTTTTAATGTGGAGTTGAATTTTCCAAATCTGTTGGGTTTACAGTTTTATAAAAGAAGTTATCATTTACCGTGCTCTTTGAGTAAACTTTGTATAAACACTCCCCTGCTCTAGTTTATAGTTCTTCCTTTGTATCTCCTCTCCATTTTCATCACTTTTCTTTATGCCTTTCTCCCTCTTCTTTCTGGTTCTGTCTCTCCATTGAGCTGGTTTTGTGGTGTTGCTAGGTGCCCTGTCACCATGACGACTGCCAGTTCCTCTATACAGCCCAGTTATTCATTACCTAATGTTTGTTTTTGTCCTTTCCAAAGAAACCCAACTTGGCTCACCAAGTAAAAAAAAATGAATTTGCAGCATTGTGGCCCTACATTCGAAGCAGGCATTAATCCACATTCCGAGTTTCTTTAATTGTCATAATGTGAGCTCAACCACAGTCAAAGCTGCCTTCACTAAAATCTTTTCATCAGAGAAAACATTTTGTCCTGAGCTGGAAAAGTGATGTTGAAATAAATTCAGTGATGTCCATGCAGCATTATCTAGGGATGCTAATATCCCCACAGCCATTAGTTTAGATCACAGCAATTAACCAAAGTATCACACCAGTAGGGAGCAGACCATCGGACTCCCTTGCTATTTAATAGGATCATGACTGACCTGATTGTGGTCTCAAGGCCATTTTTTTGCCTACCCAGTTATAACCTTTGACTCCCTTGTTATGTGGGAATCTATCTAAACACAGCCTTAAAAATATTCTGTGACTCTGCCCCCATTGCTCTCTTTGACTAACAATTCTCTAGGAAAAAAAGAGAACTCATACCATCTTAAATTTGCACCTTTTTTTTTTAAAGTTGTGCCCTCTAGCATCTCCATCAGAATTTCACCCAGCCAATCCCGTTAGCAGTGGCGTGTTTCAATGACAGCACCTCTCATTCTTCTAAACTTGAGTGGATAACAGCCCGGTCTGTCCTCAATCTCCAAACAAAACAATCTCCACAGGGAAATTAAACTTAGGATCCTCCCAGTGAGATATATCCAGGAATTTCCACCACCTGTAGTATAGGTTTCAACCGCACATGTTTCATGTCGCTGCTTGTATCACAAAACGATCGCAGTTCTGACATACTTAAGTTTGGAACATCTTAGTTCTCTCTATTAGATTTCTGAGGTGGAATACAACTTTGTAATCTTTGAAAAAATATTATTGAATGATGAAACCAAACCAACTCTTGAAGAATGAATTTAAGACATTGTGTTTTGCTTTAGAAATCTGAGATAATCCAAATAAATGTTGAACATTGGTCCTGAGACTTGCTTGTCCAACTGGGTCACTTTGGTTGTGAGCAAAGCTACTCAGCCCATTGGACTAGTTTCCTTCCCCACCAATTCTTCCTTTGTTTAATTGCTGCTATGATCTATTTCAGGTTGATTGGCAATATTACAGAACTGAAGAAGCTGCTCCAACTGACCGTCTGGTGCGGGATGAGGTGCACTGTTGTTTCATTACCTTCCAATATTGCACTGGTCCCGGCCTCCCGGTCTGACTGGATTGCCACGCTGGGTGGTAACTGCTGTGATCAGATGCGGCTCACTGGCATGCAGGACTTCCTCTCATTCTACGGTTGGGAGGGCTGTAATTTGCATTGAGTTTTTTCTTAAAGGCATTGCACTCATCCCAGCCAGAGTCTGAGAGGGTTACACAGCTCAGGGCCACATCACTTTAACTGGAAGATGCTTAATTGCTGCTTAGAGTCTCTTCTTGTCCATGGAGAACTCCACAACTGGCCTGGTTCATGTCCTCATCCAGCAAATCAACAGGAAACTAGATACTTGGCCTGGGACGCTACCTAATAACTTCAATATTCACTCCCAGCATCTTCAATACTCAGTGGCAGCAGTGTCGGCCATCTGCAAGATGCACTTCAGCAAATTACCCAGAGTTCTCTTACATCACCTTCCAAACCCATGACCTCTACTTTCTAAAACAAAAGGCAGCAGTTACATTGAAGCATCTCCATCTACAAGTTGCCCCCTAAGTCATACACCAACCTGATTTAAAATTAGATTGCAGTTCCTTCACTGTTGCTGGGTCAAAGATCTGGAATTCCCTTAATTAACAACACTGTGGGTGTCCTGTGTAACATGGATTACAGCGGTACAAGGAGGCAGCTGAATATCATTTATTCAAGAGCAATTAATAATGGAAAGCAAATGCTGGCCAACCCAGTGATGCCTGTGTCAATCAAGAGAGATGGCGGTGGGGTACAACTGGGCATATTTTTATGTTTGCATACGGTGTGGGTGTCATGGTCAAGGCCAGGATTTTCCACCCATCCCTAATTGCCCTTGAAGTCAGGAGTTGGCTAGGTCATTTTAGAGGGCAGTTAAGAGTCAACCATATCACAGAGTCTAACACAGCGTGGCGCTGGAGGAACACAGCAGGCCAGGCAGCATCAGAGGAGCAGGAAAGCTGACATTTTGGGTCGGGTAATAAAGTGTGAAGCTGGATGAACACAGCAGGCCAAGCAGCATCTCAGGAGCACAAAAGCTGGGGTGAGGGTTCTGGAATAAATAGGGAGAGAGGGGGAGGCAGACCGAAGATGGAGAGAAAAGAAGATAGGTGGAGAGGAGAGTATAGGTGGGGAGGTAGGGTGGGGATAGGTCAGTCCAGGGAAGACGGACAGGTCAAGGAGGTGGGATGAGGTTAGTTGGTAGGAAATGGAGGTGCGGCTTGGAGTGAGAGGAAGGGATGGGTGAGAGGAAGAACAGGTTAGGGAGGCAGAGACAGGCTGGGCTGGTTGTGTGATGCAGTGGGGGGAGGGGAGGAACTGGGCTGGTTTAGGGATGCAGTTGGGGAAGGGGAGATTTTGAAGCTGGTGAAGTCCACATTGATACCATTGGGCTGCAGGGTTCCCAAGCGGACTATGAGTTGCTGTTCCTGCAACCTTCGGGTGGCATCATTGTGGCACTGCAGGATGCCCATGATGGACATGTCATCTAAAGAATGGGAGGGGGAGTTGAAATGGTTCGCGACTGGGAGGTGCAGTTGTTTTTTGCAAATTGAGCGGAGGTGTTCTGCAAAGCGGTCCCCAAGCCTCCCCTCGGTTTCCCCAATGTAGAGGAAGCCACACCGGGTACAATGGATACAGTATACCACATTGGCAGATGTGCAGGTGAACCTCTGCTTAATATGGAAAGTCATCTTGGGGCCTGGGACAGGGGTGAGGGAGGAGGTGTGGGGGCAAGTGTAGCACTTCCTGCAGTTGCAGGGGAAGGTGCTGGGTGTGGTGGGGTTGAAGGGCAGTGCGGAGCGAACAAGGGAGTCACAGAGAGAGTGGTCTCTCCAGAAAGCAGACAGGGTGGGGATGGAAAAATGTCTTGGGTGGTGGTGTCGGATTATAGATGGCGGAAGTGTCGGAGGATGATACGTTGTATATGGAGGTTGGTGGGGTGGTGTGTGAGAACGAGGGGGATCCTCTTTGGGCGGTTGTGGCAGGGGCAGGGCGTGAGGGATGTGTTGCGGTAAATGCAGGAGATGCGGTCAAGGGCGTTCTCGACCACTGTGGGAGGAAAGTTGCAGTCCTTGAAGAACTTGGACATCTGGGATGTGCGGGAGTGGAATGCCTCATCCTGGGAGCAGATGCGGCGGAGGCGGAGGAATTGGGAATAGGGGCTGGAATTTTTGCAGGATGCTGGGTGGGAGGGAGAAGGTGTATTCTAGGTAGCTGTGGGAGTTTGGGTCGGGTCCCTTCTTCAGAAATGGGGAGGTTTCTGAAGATCCACAGACCCAAGACGTCGGCTTTCCTTCTCCTCTGATGCTGCCTGGCTTGCTGTGTTCATCCAGCTCCACACCTTGTTATCTCAGACTCCAATGTCAACAGTTCCTACTATTTCTTACATTGTCAGTAACATGGGGCCAAGAGGTAAGTTATGCGGTCAGTAGTTTGATGGAACTGTTTAAGAGAGTGCAGGCGAAGGACAAAGTGAGCTTGAAGAGGGCATGTGGAAGATAGGCAAGAAATAGGAGAAAGATGAAATTTGAACTTTACAGGACATTTGGCCTATTGGGCTGGTAGAAGGACAAGATTTGACATAGGCAGTTGACAAGGTACTTTCAATCTTGGTGACAAAGAAGTCTGTGAACTGTTTCCACATAATAGCTGCAGATAAGGGTGGAGGAAAAGGGATTAGGAATGTCAGAAGACATTTATAATAGAGAAAATACACTCAGGATTATCTTTGCATTCCAGCCTGATCCTGGAGTAACAAGCAAAATTCCTACAACTGTCACTACAGGAACATTTGAGTAATGTAACTGTAAGTAATTGACCCGTATCCACGTCCTCATGAAATAACTCCACAGACCCAGTATCCTGTCGCCAAGTCACCCTTTATTTACACATAGAAAGCCCTTGATACTGGTGCAGGTCCCTCAGAACCAGCTGTCAGAGTGAACAGGATGTATCCCCTATTCCCAATTCCTCCGCCTCCGCCGCATCTGCTCCCACGATAAGACATTCCACTCCGGCACATCCCAGATGTCTAAGTTTTTCAAGGACCGCAATTTTCCCCCCACTGTGATCGAGAACGCCCTTGACCGCGTCTCCCGCATTTCCCGCAACACATCCCTCAGACTCCGCCCCCGCCACAACCGCCCAAAGAGGATCCCCCTCGTTCTCACACACCACCCCACCAACCTCCGGATACAACGCATCATCCTCCGACACTTCCGCCATCTACAATCCGACCCCACCACCCAAGACATTTTTCCATCCCCACCCCTGTCTGCTTTCCGGAGAGACCACTCTCTCCGTGACTCCCTTGTTCGTTCCACACTGCCCTCCCACCCCACCACACCCGGCACCTTCCCCTGCAACCGCAGGAAATGCTACACTTGCCCCACACCTCCTCCCTCACCCCTATCCCAGGCCCCAAGATGACATTCCACATTAAGCAGAGGTTCACCTGCACATCTGCCAATGTGGTATACTGCATCCACTGTACCCGGTGTGGCTACCTCTACATTGGGGAAACCAAGCGGAGGCTTGGAGACCGCTTTGCAGAACACCTCCGCTCAGTTCGCAACAAACAACTGCACCTCCCAGTCGCAAACCATTTCCACTCCCCCTCCCATTCTTTAGATGACATGTCCATCATGGGCCTCCTGCAGTGCCACAATGATGCCACCCGTAGGTTGCAGGAACAGCAACTCATATTCCGCCTGGGAACCCTGCAGCCTAATGGTATCAATGTGGACTTCACCAGTTTCAAAATCTCCCCTTCCCCAACTGCATCCCTAAACCAGCCCAGTTTGTCCCCTCCCCCCACTGCATCACACAACCAGCCCAGCTCTTCCCCTCCACCCACTGCATCCCAAAACCAGTCCAACCTGTCTCTGCCTCCCTAACCTGTTCTTCCTCTCACCCATCCCTCCCTCCCACCCCAAGCCACACCCCCATCTACCTACTAACCTCATCCCACCGCCTTGACCTGTCTGTCTTCCCTGGACTGACCTATCCCTTCCCTACCTATACTCTCTCCACCTATCTTCTTTTCTCTCCATCTTCGGTCCGCCTCCCCCTCTCTCCCTATTTATTCCAGAACCCTCACCCCATCCCCCTCTCTGATGAAGGGTCTAGGCCCGAAACGTCAGCTTTTGTGCTCCTGAGATGCTGCTTGGCCTGCTGTGTTCATCCAGCGTCACATTTTATTATCTTGGATTCTCCAGCATCTGCAGTTCCCATTATCTCAGGATGTCTGACACTCCTCTTCTTGTGTCTCGGCCAGGGTTCCCTGATTGGACCAGATTAAGCAGCCCAAATCAGGGAACCACCTGGCTGGCCTCATTGTAATCACTACATTCATAGCAACTGAACTACAAAGATGCTCAATGCTCAACAACTCTAGCATTGGAAGGGGAGTAACATGCCTGATGTACACGGTGACACCACTGCTTCCCTAACTGGAGACTTTGAAATATACAAGAGCAGAAACTTGAAATGCCTGGCTGGACCAAGTCAAATCAGCAGACAACAGCTGCTTAACCTGGACAGGCTCATATCAAGCACTGGCGATGTGAGGAGGGGTCACTTGTGAATTGGAAGCCCAGAAATGAGAGAGACAGATCACGGGAGAAAATATTGGTAAACATTTGTTATTCAAATGGAAACCTTGCAAAAACTCTTGGGTGAAATAACAGTGACCCCTCACAGTCACTCTGTGTAATCCTCTGTCCCTCACAGTGAACCAGGACCAAAATTCACTTTGACAATCAGACTGCTAGCCAGGTTTATTTTTTTTTAATTTTTATGGAGTTTTAAACATTTGTTTGATGTTGCAAATTTGGCCAAATTCGCTGGTTCTGGAAACGATTGACAAGGGCCCCTGATATCACCTAGCATGAGGACCTCTTAGATCTTCAGCGTCCTCTCATCTGGAGCTGCAGCAACTTCCGAAATGGCTCAAAGTCATCAGGAATTGTGTCTGTGAAACAAGCGGAGGAAAGCAATATCAAGCGAGCCGAATAATCTGGCACATTTCCCCTCTGTGCTCAGCTAAGCATTTCCATCAGCACCACGTGTGGTTAATATTTTGTGGGCTATGGGCAAGTTCCCCTCCAAGCCACTCATTAGAAATATATCACTGAGTCAAAATCCTGCAATCCTCTCCCTAACAGCATTGTGGGTCCACCTACAACAAATGGGCTGCAACAGTTCGAGGCAGCAGTTCACCACCACCTTCCCAAGGCAATTAACATGCCCAGACTGTAGAGTTTTAGTTGTGAAGAGAGATTGGACAGCCTGGGCTGGTTTTCCATGGAACAGAGGGGAATATGATTGAGATGTATAAAATTGCGAGAGGGCATAAGCAGGATAGACGGGAGGTCATGTTTCTTGTTAGTGAAGGGTTCAACAATCAGGGATTTAAGATAAAGGGCAGGAGGTTTAGAAGGGATGTGAAGAAATATTTTTTCACCCAGAAGGTGGTGGCAATCTGGAGCTCACTACTCGTAAGGGCCATAGAGGCAGAACCTTCAACATTTAAGGAGTACTTAGATGTACATTTGCAATGCCAAGGCATATACAACCATGGACCTAGTGCTGGAAAATGGGATTAGAATAGTTAGGTGGTTGTTTTGACTGGTGTAGACTCGATTGGCTGAAAGGCCTTTTTTCTGTGCTGAAGATCTTTTTGGCTAAGGATAAGCAATAATGACGCTCAGTAGCAGCAGTGTGTACCATCTACAAGATGCACTGCGGAAATTCACCAAAGATCCTCAGACAGCACCTTCCAAACTCACAACCACTTCCATCTAGAAGGACAAGGGTGGCAGACACATGAGAACACCAGCGCCTCCAAGTCACTCACCATCCTGACTCGGAAATATATCGCTGTTCCTTCACTGTTGCTGGGTCAACATCCTGGAATTCCCTCCCTAGTAGCATTGTGGGTCAACCCACAGCAGGAGGATTGCAGCAGTTGAAGAAGCCTGCTCACCCCCACCTTCTCAAGGGGCAACTAGGGACAGGCAAGAACTGCTGGGCCTGGCCAGCAATGCCCACATCCTACAAAATGAATAGGGGAAAATAGAATACTGACCCAGCCAACAATTCCCACATTCCCAGGAATGTATGAAAAAAGCTGTACTCACCATTACACCTGTAGCGCAGGTTGGACCAAATAATATTCTCCTGAGAGAAGCAGAAGACACCGAGACGTCCTCCACGCATGGTTGTATCAATTGTTACACCTGAATCTGCCACAAGATTAGGTCCTTCGTACAATTTGACTCTGAAAGGAGAATGAAAGTTATGCTCCAGCTACACAAAACCCTGGTTTGGCCACATCTGGAGTATTGGGTCCAGTTCTGGTCAACTTATTACAAGAAAGATGTGGAGACATTGGAAAGGGTGCAGAGGAGATTTACCAGGATGTTGCCTGGAATGGAGGGAAGGTCTTAGGAGGAAAGGTTGAGAGAGCTGGGGCTTTTCTCTTTAGAACGACGGAGGATGAGAGGTGACTTGACAGAGGTGTACAAAATGATCAGAGGTATAAATAGAGTGGACAGCCAGAGACTTGTTCCTTGGGTGGAGGTAGCTATTATGAGGGGCCATAGTTTTAAAGTGAGTGGAGGTAGATATCGGGGAGACTTCAGAGGTAGGTTCTTTACTCAGAGAGTGGTCGGGGAGTGGAATGCATTGCTGGAGAGGGTAGTAGAGTCAGCCTCATTAGGGGCATTTAAGCGGCTATTGGATAGGCATATGGATGATGGTATAAGGTGGGGGTGGAGGTTAGACAGACCTTAGGATTAGGGTAAAAGTTTGGCACAACATTGTGGGCCAAAGAGCCTGTACTGTGCTGTCCTGCTCTGTGTTCTAACAAAGCCACAGTTTTATAACTGAAAGAAATGTTTACCTTTTGTGCCTCTTAAAATGGTGCAGTTGTGTTTGTAATCACCAACATTGTCTGCTTAAATGAAACACAGCTGATCATATGCAGCAGATCATGCAGTCTACAGGATTGGATATAGACCTTTGGCTGTATAACCTTCAGAAACCAAACCCTTGCTGTGAAGAAAATGGAGGACATAGGATCTGAATTCTTAGCTCAATGTTTAGGTCAGAAGGCAACAGAGTAATCAGATGCTGAGCTCTCAGTTTGTGAGAAACTACATCGAAACAGCAAAGGGAGGAGAGACCAGTCAATTAAACAGGAATGGGAGTGTTCTACGAAGGGGTTGATGGAGAGGGTGATCAAGATCACAAGCATACACAACAATAACGACGAGAAAATGAGCAGGTTTGGTAGCATCTGTGGAGAAACAGAGTTAACTTTCATGTTGCATATAACTCTTAATACTTACAAAGATATCAAGCTCAGGCCCACCCCCCACCCCGTTACAGATTCTGAATATTCTGGTGATATCTTTTCAGGTCAGCATTTAGGGTAAGGAATGTTTGCCTGGGAGTTTAGTGAAGGAAGGTTCAATCGCTTTCACTCAGAAATTGAAAAAGCAACTGAAGAGAAAAAAAATGACAAGATAATGGGGAAGGGTGGGACAACCTTTTCAGCCTACAAATCTGTGTTAAGGGAATTTATATTCCAGAACTGTTATACACTAACTGAGAGAGGGGCCCATTTAGTAAAAGCCAAAGTTCATGGAAAACTAGTCAATTATTGTAGCTCAGCTTTGCACTAACAATATCTCCCTAACTGCATTGTGTGGGTCTGTCTCTATCTCCTAACTCTGCACTGCTTTGTAACTTTGTCTCTCCCTGTCTGTGCACTCTGCCTCTTTCCTCATTCTCTAAATACACTGTATGTACTTCTGATTACTGTATGTGTTCCTTGGTCTGTGTGCAAGTATAGTTCTCAATCTCTAAGTTTGCTTCCCTCTTCATTTTCTCACTAGCTGCATTTCTCTGCCTTTAATTACACATGTCGGCAAACTGAATTTTTTCTGAGTTTGCTTTCAGGATCTGAAATCGGACAGAGTTCGAACAAAGGAAGAAGTGGAATTGCTGGAAGTTGGAGTTATGCTGAACTGATGATGCAGAACTCAAATTCCAAACAGTAACTTCAGCCTCTCAGCCATTGTCTCCAGATTTACATTTCAATGGAAATGGGGCCCTAACTGACCTGTCAGGATCCTGTTGCTATGGGAAAGTTTCTTGGTTACCAGAGGAAAAGGATGTCTTTTGTGTCTGGAGAACATGTTCAGCATTCACTAGAATAACAAAACACAACTCCAAAAACAAAACTCCAATAAGCCGACATATGGGCTGTCTCGGCTCATTAAGACTCATGTCAGGGTATAAGATTATCAGGCAGAAGTCGCCAAACATTAAAAATCTCCAAACCATCCATGACTT
The DNA here is from genome assembly GCF_030684315.1 of Stegostoma tigrinum. Taxonomy (NCBI): domain Eukaryota; kingdom Metazoa; phylum Chordata; class Chondrichthyes; order Orectolobiformes; family Stegostomatidae; genus Stegostoma; species Stegostoma tigrinum. Next base: position 360,781 of record NC_081400.1, on the reverse strand, counting down.
CCACAGATTCTTTAATATGCATCATTGAAAATACAAATCTATCGGAAATTCATAAAAAGTGACTGACCAATTCTTATGAAGAAATAGGGAAACTTTGACTCGGGGATGTGGACAGTGGGGAGATTTCTGATGACAGTGTCTCTCCTAGTGCCTCAAAATTATACAGAGGCAATGGCAAGGTTCAATCCATGTACCCTGGAATTCTTTCCCTAAATCTCTCCATTCCTCTCCTTTTAATATACTCCTTCAAATCTACCCCTCACCTGTCCCAATATTTCAAATTCTGTTGATTAACTTTTCAGTAAACCATCTTCAGACTTTTCGCTGTAAGATGGTACCACTTAAATTTAAGGTGTATTTAATAAGGAGTGCAGAGCGTTTGTCGATTACTGGTTTCTATTGAGCATGTAATTCTGAACTCACCTGATATAGCCGACTTGTGGCCTGTGCACCAGCTGCCATCTGTAGGAGGTCTTGTCCTTCCAGCCCACATCACGGGGATCTTTCCACAGCAGTGTTACCTGGTCTTGGGTGGTGCCAGTATTCCAAAGAGCATTCCTTAGGTACTCCCCTGGGCCAGTCTTTGATTTTACAGCCTGATTGGGATGCAAAGTGAAGGACAAGTGAGTAATCTGAATGATACATGATCATCATAAACACATTAAACATTCAAATTGATTATCCAAACCGAATGCTTAGATTAATTGGTGGGTCAGGTAGTGTGTGTGTTTTAACTTGTCTGCTAATGCTTCTAATGTTATGGATGCTCCACCATTGAATGTAAACGAGAGTGTTGAAACTTTCAGGCCCATTTCCTGAAGAGTCAGACATGGGTGGCACAGTGGATCAGTGCTTTCCAAATCTGTTTAGCACTGCTGCCTCACAGCACCAGGGACCCAGACTCCAGTGACTGTCTGTGTGGAGTCTGCACATTCTCCCTGTGTCTGTATGGGTTTCCTCCGGGTGCTCCAGTTTCCTTCCACAGTCAAAAGATGTGCAAGTTAGGTGGACTGGCCGTGCTAAATTGTCCATAGGGTTCAGGGACGTGTAGGTTATGTACGTTAGCTATGGGAAGTACAGGGTTAGGTCTGGTTGGGATGATCTTCATCGAACGTAGAACAGTACAGGCCCTTTGGCCCACAATGTTGTACTGACCTATTATCCGACTCGAAGATTAAACTACCCTGCATACCCTACACTTTACTATCACCCATGTGCCTATCCAAGAGTTGCTTAAATGTGCCTAATGTATCTGACTCCACTACCACTGCCAGCAGTGCATTCCACGCACCCATCACTCTGTGCCACGAACCTACCTCTGACATCTCCCCTATATCTTCCTCCAAACACCTTAAAATTATGCCCCCTTGGCATAGTCATTTCCACCCTGGGAAAAAGTCTCTAGGCTATTCACTCTATCTATGCCTCTCATCATCTTGTACACTTCTATCAAGTCACCCCTCATCCTTCTTCGCTCCAATAAGAAAAGCCCCAGTTCTCTCAAACTTTCCTCACAAGACCTGCCCTCCAGTCCAGGCAGTATCCTGGTAAATCTCCTCTGTACCCTCTCTAAAGCTTCCACATCTTTCCTGTAGTGATGTGACCGGAACTGAACACAATATTCCAAGTGCAGTTTTATAGAGATGCAGCATTACCTCACGGCTCTTAAACTCAATTCCTCTGCCAATGAAAGCCAACACACATACACCTTCCTAACAACCCTATCAACTTAGGTCGCAACTTTGAAGGATCTATGGACATGGACCCCAAGATCCCTCTGTTTCTCCACACTGCCAGGAATCCTGCCATTAACCCTGTATTCTGCAATCAAATTTGACCTTCCAAAATGAATCACTTCACACTTTTCTGGGTTAAATTCCATCTGCCACTTCTTTGCCCAGATCTGCATCCTCTCAATGTCCCATTGACCTTCAATCTACAGCAGCCCTCCACGCTGTCCACAACTCCACCAACCTTCGGGTCATCAGCAAACTTACTAACCCAGCCTTCCACTTCCTCATCCAAGTCATTTATAAAGATCACAAAAAGCAGAGATCCCAGAACAGATCCCCGGTGGTACACACTGGTCACTGAGCTTCAGGCTGAATACTTTCCATCTACTACCACCCTCTGTCTTCTACTGGACAGCCAATTTTGTATCCTGACAGCCAAATTTCCCTGAATCCCATGCCTCCTTACTTTCTGAATGAGCCTACCATATGGAACCTTATTGAATGGATTTTAGCAAGACATATACACCACATCCACTGTTCAACCTTCATCAATGTATTTCGTCACATCCTCAAAGAATTCAGTAAGGCTTGTGAAGCATGACCTGCTCCTCACAAAGCCATGCTGACTATTTCTAATCAAGCTGTGCTTTTCCCAATAATCATAAATACTATTTCTCAGAATCTTGTCCAATAATTTGCCCACGACAGAAGACAGACTGACCGGTCTGTAATTTCCAGGATTATCTCTATTCCCTTTCTTGAAAGAGGGAATGACATTTGCTATCCTCCAAGCTGGCACTACTCCAGTGGCCAGTGACGATGTGAAGATCATTGCCGAAGGGGCAGCGATCTCTTCCCTCGCTTCCCATAGAAACGGTGGGTATATCCTGACTAGTCCAGGGAACATATCTATCCTCATGTTTTTCAAAATTTCTAGTACATCTTTAGAGGGATACGGGCCAAATGCTGGCAAATGGGACCAGATTAATTTAGGATAGCTGGTCAGCATGGCTGAGTTTGACCAAGGGGTCTGTTTCCGTGCTGTACATCTATATGACTCTATGATCGAGCCCTTTCCTGTATTTCTCCACCACAGTGGTTAAGTTCAGTGTTTACAATGTAGACAATCTATTCGTTTTGATCGTGAACGCTCTCTCTCTGACATAAGGGGACCTACTACACAGTAAGTATCTATTTCCTGACATGAGGGGGGGGGGGGCATCTGTCAAGGAGGAAGTGAGCTAGAGGTAACTGAGAGGACAGGATTAGTTAGTGTAGGGTTGTTATGCAAGATGAAGGATAACCTGAAGGTACAGGGTGATATGGGGGAGGGCAAGGGGCCGATATAATGTTCTGGGAGGATGCATCAACATCATGAAGACAGGGACAGCCTGCACACTGAAAGATTCATCAGTCAACCATGTATCTGGCTGTCTGTGGTTAAGAATCTGAAAGACAGGGAGTAAAGCTGGAGCTGGTCTTCACTGTGGCTCCACCAACAATTTGAGGTCTGGAGAATTTCAGCTGCTATAATTTGACAGCAGCCAATAACCTCAAGGTGCACAGCAGCAGCTCGATATGTGTCCGTGATTCCAAACACAGCTCCGTCTTTGGGGAAGATTGAGTACATAGTTAGGTCAGAAAAATGGTTCATGTACACACAATGTGCCTAAAATTATGAGCTTATAGATAGACAATCCAGGTTGTCATTACAGGAAGAATCACTAATCACTAACTGAGATTCTGGATACTGAGTGACAGGGTAGGCCTATCTCCTGCTGAGATTCTGGACAATGGTTAGCAGGAACAAGTCTATCTTACTGAGTTCTGGTTACTAAGTAAACACGGAGACATCTGGATTGGGAGGGGCAGGTGTGTCTCTTGCAGAGTTCCTGAGTGAGCAGGGATCGGTCTGTCTCTCGCTGAGATTCTGGCTCCTAAGAAGCAGAGAGAAGCCTGTCACTCATCAAGTTTTTGTGTACTGAATAAACAGGGACAAATCGGTCTCTTGCTAAGATTCTGGCTACTGAAAGAACAAGGAAAGACCTGTCTCACCAAGTTTCTAGCTATTTAAAATGCTAGTACAGGTGTGCCTCTTCCTAGGATTCAGGTTACTGAGAGAGGAGGCATGGGTCTCACTGAGATTCTGAATAGTGAGTTAGCAAGGACAGGACTGTCTCTTGCTGAGATTGTGGTTACTGAGCAACCATGGACAATCCTATCCCTTGCCTAGTTTCTGACTCCTGAGTTAGCTGTAATGGGCCTCTCACAGTTTGGAGCATTGGTTTCACCTTGAGCTGAAGACCAGGCTCAGCCACTGCACGGAATGGTGTAGACTGCCAGTATGTCTGCTCTGTCTGTTTCCACATCACCACATAGAAGCTGGAGCTGTCCTGGTAGCCAAATATAAAACCGGCGTAATCATCATCTGTCACAGTGTTCACGTGGAACGTGCCTTCAAAGTCCACACCATTGAATGCTGTGTAACCTGGGGCATGAGGGCAAGAATAGCATGATCAACACTGTGTTCTTACAACAGCATCGCTGTCCCAAACCACTCAGGCAGGATCAAGCAACAGCTGACCAAAACATAATTGAAAATCTCCTGTTAATTTTATTAATCTTTGCTTTTATAAAGGAGCAATGTTAAATTTTGCATATATTAGGACCTAAACTAACAGAGCTTCAAACATTCTCAGCACTGGTGAAATACAGTATAAAGTTCCCTTGAGATCATCCATATCAAACTGTCAGGATGTAGGAAACACCTGGATTTCCAATGTAGAGGTCTGGAAGATTAGTTCAATAGTAAATCTCTGTTTTCAGTCAGTCCAGATCAGGCTGTGTTGCTGACATCACATTTCACCAATTGAACAAAATGCACCCAACTTACCAACAGCTAATCCTGGGTCACTGTTCATCGTCTGCACAATCTCCATTCCCTGGCACACAAACACAAAGATTATTGAAACATTGGGACCTTCTGGGGATGCTGACCAAAGGTAATTGGGAATACCAAGGTCACAGACAAATGACAGGCTGGAGATGGATGATTTTTGTCTCACTAATGTTTAACCTCAGGACTTGAAGTTTTTCCAACACTAGATGTTGAAACGTAACAACAGAGATGTTGTTATCAGGGTACATATGCAAACTAAAATGTGCATCTGTACGTGATGTTACCTAATCAGCAGAAACCCATATCAACAGGGAAGAAGTCATGGAAACAAGAATTTCTGGTGAGACAGCAATAAGCAGCAAAAAGAGAAAGATCTTGCCTGAAGATGCTGTGCCTGTATTTGGATAAACAAGTAAATTTAGGATAGTCCCATGGAAAAGGAAGAGGGCCGTTGAAGAACGATGGCCGAATCATGCATATTAAGATTGTCAAGAGATTGGGAAGGAATTATGATCCATGTCTGTAGATGAGGAGAATTTCATTCATGACCTTTGTTAGGATTTTTAAAATGTTATGGGACAGTCTAAGAGATTCAAAAGAGAATTGTGAAAAAGACGCCATCATGGGCTTGGGAGGCGGCAATATGCTTAAGATAAGACTTTCATCCTGACCTTGCATTGTGGAGAGATATTGACTAGGTTGAATTAGATTTGGGTTACAATGATGGTGATAGACAGCTATGCATTGCTCAGTAAGCGCAACATGACAAATGACAACATAAGGGCCATCATGATATATACTTCTGAATCACAAAAGGCAGCCAGAAGGATCATTGTAATTGGTGACTGAGCCCAAATCCCCCATCACAAAGATGGATGGCTTCTGGCAGGAGCTTTAAATTGGAGGATTGTGGGGGGACAGGTTTCAGGCACAGGGGTGGGGTTCAATGATAGAGCCAATTTTGGGGTGATTTAGAGTGTGTTTAAGAAAGTTGGGGTGGGTTTTGAGCAAATATCAAATGAGACAAGGTTAGACATGTGGCAGTAGGATAAATACTGAGCGAACATGGAACTGAATCTCGACATGGATTTCTGGACGTGATATCACAACTCAAAAAGTGACTTAGGCTTGGCTCCTCGGGAAACGGGTTTGCAGACTGAGTGAGTAGTGTTTAGAGAGAGATTAGGTACTTACTTTTTGCAGTTGTAGTCTGCTCAGAATAGAGAGTGGGAGTGAGAGACTGAGTTTGGTGACCAGTGATTCAAATTGTGTAATCAGCTCCTAGCTTGTTGTCTGTAGTTAATAAGGTTGATTTAACTAATGTGGTTCAAAATGGCAGGAGAATTTGGCCCCGTGGAATGGTCCTCCTGCAGCATGTGGGAAATCAGGGACATGCCCAATGTTCATGGAATATGCAAGATGTGCATTCAGCTGCAGATGGACTCACTATGGAACATCATAGAACATAGAACATAGAACAGTACAGCACAGAACAGGCCCTTCAGCCCACAATGTTGTGCCGACCATTGATCCTCATGTATGCACCCTCAAATTTCTGTGACCATATACATGTCCAGCAGTCTCTTAAATGACCCCAATGACCTTGCTTCCACAACTGCTGCTGGCAACGCATTCCATGCTCTCACAACTCTCTGCGTAAAGAACCTGCCTCTGACATCCCCTCTATACTTTCCACCAACCAGCTTAAAACTATGACCCCTCGTGCTAGCCATTTCTGCCCTGGGCTGAGAATGTTGTGAGTTAGTCACAACGATAGAAAGGGCTACACAGACAGAAAAGAGTTGGGTGGCCACAAGAAAGACAAGTAAGTGTTGGCAGGCAGTGCAGGAGTCCCATGTGGCCATTCCCCTCTCAAACAGGTATACCGTTTTGGATACAGTTGGTGGGGGAGGTGACCTCTCAGGGCAAAGCAGTGGTCTGATGAGTGGCACCATGACTGCCATGGTTGTATAGACTGGAGGGTCAAAGCACAGGCAAGCAGTATTGGCAGAGGACTCTATAGTCAGGGGCACAGGTAGGCATTTCTGTGGCTGCAAATGACACTCCAGGATAGTGTGTTTCCTCCCTGGAGCCAGGGTCAATGATGTATCTGAGCAGGCACAGGATATTCTAAATGGCGGGGGCGGGGGGGGGGGGGGGGAAAGCAGCCAGAGGCTGTTGTCTGTATTGGTACTAACGACACAGGCAGAAAGAAAGAGAGATGTGGTCCTGCAAAGAGAACTCGGGGGGTTAGGTCGGAAGCTGAAAAGCAGGACCACTGTGGTTGCAATCTCAGGATTACTTCCTGTGCTATGTGCCAGTCAGGCAAGGAATAGGAAAACAGTACAGTTAAATATGTGGCTAAACAGCTGGTGTCAGATGGAGGGCTTTAGGTATGTGGATCATTGGGATGTCTTCTGGAGGCAGGTTGCGTCTAAACTGGAGGGGTAGCAACATCATGACGCAGGGAGGTTTGCTAGTTCCATTTGAGAGGGTTGTGTGGCAGGGATTGGGGTGCCAGAGCAATAGGTCGGCAAGGAAAATGACAGCTGAGGAGTCAGACGCTAAGGCCAGTAAGGTGAAGAGGAAGAACAGACAGAGTCAGGATACTGAATACAGCAGGACTAGTGGTTTGATGTGTATTTGTTTTAAAGTGAGGAGTGTAACAGGTAAGGCAACTGAACTTAGAGCTTGGATTAATTATTTTTTATATATATATAAAAATATAAATAGCTATTACAGAGACTTGGTTGAGAGTAGAATGATACTGGCAGCTTAGCATTCCAGGATTTAGATGTTTCAGGTGAGATAGAGGGGTGTAAAAGAGGTAGGGTAGTTGCGTTAATGATCAGGGACAATATCACAGCTGTATTGAGGGAGGACACTTTGGAGGGTTCATCTTGCAAGGCCTTATGGATAGAGCTCAGGAATAGAAAGGATGCAATCAATTTGATGAGATTGTACTTCAGGCCTCCCAACAGCCAGTGGGAGATAGAGGAACAGATAGGTCGACAGATTATGGAAAAATGAAAAAGCAACAGGGTTGATGTGGTGTATGGTTTTAAATTTCCCTATATTTACTGGGATTCCCTGAGTGACAGGGACTTGGGTGGGGGAGAATTTGTTAGGTGTTTCCAGGATGTTTTTTTTAAACAATACGTAAATAGGTCAACTAAGAAAGGCAATGCTGCACCTGGTATTGGGGAATGAGCCTGGCCAAGTTGAAGTTTCAGTGGGGGGAGCATTTCGGAAACAGTGACCATAATTCTGGAAGTTTTGGGTTACTTATGGATAAGGATAAAAGTAGTCTTCAGGTGAAAGTATGAAACTGGAGGAAGGCTAACTGCCACAATGTTAGGCAGAAAGGGGGAATGTAGATTGGGGATGGCATTTTGAGGGTAAATCCTCATCTTGCATGTGGGATGCTTTTAAAGTCCAGTTGACTAAAGTTCACGTCTAGCATGTTCCTGGAAAGTGAAGGACAAGGATGGCAAGATTTGGTAACCTTGGATGACAAGAAAAATTGAAAGCTTAGTCAGAAAAAAAAAGGAGGCATACATAAAGTTTAGGAAACTTAAGACAGACAGAGCTCTCAAAGAATACAAAGATAGCAGGAAAGAATTCAATAAGGAATTAGGAAGGCTAAAAGGGGCCATGAAATGTCTTTAGCAAACAGGATTAAGTCCAAGAAATTTTACATATAAGGAGCAAGAGGGTAGCTCGGGAAACAGTAAGTCCACTCACGGACTAAGGAGGGAATATATGCATGGAACTGGAGTCTTTTTACACATGCTTTGCATCAGTATTCACAAAGGAGAAGGATAGTGGAAAACGAGCCTTAGGAAGGGTATGTTGATATTCTCAAGCATGTTGACATAAAAAGCTGGCGTTGGGTGTTTTGAAAAGCATTGAGGTAGACAAGTCCATAGGACCTATGGGACCTGTCCCAGAATGCTGAGGGAGCAGCAGAGAGCAGCGGGTGCAGGGCAGAAGTGAGGTCACAGCACAGAGGCGGTTGGGAAAGGTAGGTGAGTGCTATTTAAGGAGGCGTGTTCTAGGCCCCAGGTCCTACACGGTAGGGCCTTCCTCCCACCCTCCTCCAACCTAATTAAGAGTCCACAGACTCGCAGCAAGAAAAAAGGGGTCAAGGGAAGTGTCTGGTGAGAGAAGTGCACGTCTTTGGCTCTGGAGTCTTGGTGTAGAGGCTGAGTGACGAGATTATCCCAGGGTGAAGAGGGTGAAGGATATGACTGCCAGGCTGGCTCAGTGTGCTTCGTGCATGATGTGGGAGGTCAGGGACACTGATGATGCTTCTGGCTCCTATAGCTGTGGTAAGTGTGAACACGTTCAGCTTCTGAAGGAGCATGTTGCAGCACTAAAGAAAGAGCTAGATGACCTCAGGTTCATCCGAGAGAACGAGAATTTTCTGGACAGCATCTTCAGCGAGGTCATTACACTGAGGATACCAGAAGAGAGAAGGGAGATGACGATGAGGAAGGAAGAGATAACTCAAGTACAAGAGACCCCGGGGGAAGTACCTCTCGTGAACAGGTTGACTCTCTTGGAAGCTGTCAAGACAGACGACGCTGCCAGTCCGAGAGACGGACAGGTCTGCCAAACGAAAATTGGCGTGGAGGCAGACATCATGCAGAGCCGTGGTAATTGGGGACTCCATAGTGAGAGGGACTGAAAGGGGTTTCTGCAGCAACAGGCAGGATTTGAGGATGGTGTGTTGCCTTCCGGGTGCCAGGATCAAGGACGTCACTGACAGAGTGCAGAGAATCCTCAAGGGTGAAGGTGAAGAGCCAGAGGTGGTGGTGCAAGTCGGCACTAATGACGTCGGGAAGAAGAGGAGGATCATTCTGCAGCGGGACATCATAGAACTGGGAAGAAGGCTGAAAAGCAGGACTTCCAGGGTGGTAATCTCCGGTTTGCTTCCAGTTCCTTGGGCTGGAGAGGGTAGGAACAGGGAGATAATGGACTTGAATGTGTGGCTGAGGTGTATTTAAACTAAGTAGTGGGGGGCAGAGGGGACATACTGGCAATGTAAGAAGGAAGTTAAAGGGAAAGTGAAAATAAGAGAAGTTAGGAAAGACAACAGAATCAACCGAGCAGAAAACTCAAGAAGGGTTCATACAGAATGGTCAGGTGAAATAGGGATTGATAGGAAGGGTGAGGGGAGTAACAAATTAAAAATATTATATATGAATGCACGAAGCATAAGAAATAAGGTGGATGAGCTTGAGGCTCAGTTGGAAATTGGCAAGTATGACGTTGTGGGTATAACCGAGACATGGCTTCAAGTGGACAGGGCCTGGGAAATGAATATTCAAGGCTATACGTGCTATTGAAAGGATAGACTGGTGGGCAGAGGGGGTGGGGTGGCCCCGTTGGTGAGGAACGATATTCGGTCCCTTGCAAGGGGTGGGGTGGGGGGGGGGGGGGGGGAATCATAGAATCAGGAGATGTAGAGTCAGTATGGATACAGCTGAGGAATTCTAAGGGTAGAAAGACCATAATGGGAGTTATCTACAGGCCCCCAAACAGTAGTCAGGAGGTAGGGTGCAGGTTGAATCAAGAGTTGAAATTGGCCTGTCACAAAGGTATCACTACAGTTGTTATGGGAGATTTCAATTTGCGGGTAGACTGGGAGAATCAGGATGGTACTGGACCCCTAGAAAGGGAGTTTGTTGAGTGCCTCTGAGATGGATTCTTAGAACAGCTTGTACTGGAGCCTACCAGGGAGGAGGCAATTCTGGATCTGGCGTTGTGCAATGAACCGGATTTGATCAGGGACCTCAAAGTAAAGGAGCCATTAGGAGGTAGTGACCATAATATGATAAGTTTTAGAACATAGAAAAGTACAGCACAGTACAGGCCCTTCAGCCCACTATGTTGTGCCGTGGAATAATCCTAATCCAAAAATAAAATAACCTAACCTACATTCCCCTCAATTCACTGCGGTCCATGTGCATGTCCAGCAGTCGCTTAACTGTGACTAATTGACTCCGCTTCCACGGCTACCACTGGCAATCTATTCCATGCGCTCACAACTCTCTGGGTGAAGAACCTCCCTCTGACGTCTCCTCTATACCTTCCTCCTAACACCTTTAAAACTATGACCCCTCGTGGCAGTCTTAATCTGCAGTTTGAGAGGGAGAAGGGAGAATCGGAAGTGTCAGTATTGCAGTTGAATAAAGGTAACAATGGAGCTGTGAGGGAGGAGCTGGCCAAAGTTCAGTGGTTCAATGCCCTAGCAGGGATGGCAGTGGAACAACAATGGCAGGTATTCCTGGATATAATGCAGAAGGTGCAGGATCAGTTCATACCAAAGAGGAAGAAAGATCCTAAGGGGAGGCGGGGGCAGCCGTGGCTGACGAGGGAAGTTAAGGACTGTATAAAGATAGAAAAAGTATAACATAGCAAAGGTGAGCGGGAAGCCAGAGGACTGGGAAAGTTTTAAAGAGCAACAGCACATAACTAAAAAGGCAATACACAGAAAAAAATGAGGTACGAAGGCACACTGGCCAAAAATATAGAGGAGGATAGTAAAAGCTTATTTAGGTATGTGAAAAGAAAAAATTGGGTAAGACTAAAATTGGGCCCTTGAAGTCAGAAATGGGTGAATTTATTATGGGGAACAAGGAATTGGCAGAAGAGTTGAATAGGTACTTTGGATCCGTCTTCACTCGGGAAGACACATGCAATCTCCCAGATGCATTAGTGACTGAAGGACCGAGGGTAATGGATGAACTGAAGGGTATTTATATCAGGCAGGAAATGGTGTTGGATAGATTGTTAGGTCTGAAGGCTGATAAGTCCCCGGGACCTGATGGTCTGCATCCCAGGGTACTTAAGGAGGTGGCTCTAGAAATCGTGGACGCATTGGTAATTATTCTCCAATGTTCTACGGATTCAGGATCAGTTCCTGCAGATTGGAGGGTGGTTAATGTTGTCCCAATTTTCAAGAAAGGAGGGAGAGAGAAAACAGGGAATTATAGACCAGTTAGCCTGATGTCAGTGGTGGGAAAGATGCTGCAGTCAATTATAAAAGATGAAATTACAAATCATTTGGAGAGCAGTAAACAGGATAGGTCAGAGTCAGCATGGATTTACAAAGGGGAAATCGTGCTTGACTAATCTTCTGGAATTTGAGGATGTAACTATGAAGATGAACAAGGGAGAACCAGTGGATGTAGTGTACCTGGACTTTCAGAAAGCCTTTGATAAAGTCTCACATGGGAGATTAGTGAGCAAAATTAGGGCACATGGTATTAGGGGCAAAATACTGACTTGGACTGAAAATTGTCTGGCTGACAGGAAGCAAAGAGTAGTGATAAACAGGTCCCTTTCGGAATGGCAGGCGGTGACCAGTGGCGTTCCACAAGGTTCGGTGCTGGGACCGCAGCTATTTACAATATACATTAATGATATAGATGAAGGCATTAAAAGTAATATTAGCAAATTTGCTGATGACACAAAGTTGGGTGGCAGTGTGAAATGTGAGGAGGATGTTATGAGAATACAGGGTGACTTGGACAGGCTAGGCAAGTGGACAGATGCATGGCAGATGCACTTTAATGTGGATAAATGTGTGGCTATACACTTTGGTGGCAAGAACAGGAAGGCAGATTACTATCTCAATGGAGTCAAGTTAGGTAAAGGGGGAAGCACAACGAGATCTGGGTGTTCTCGTACATCAGTCAATGAAAGCAAGCATGCAGGTACAGCAGGCAGTGAAGAAAGCTAATAGCATGCTGGCCTTCATCACAAGAGGAATTGAGTATAGGAGCAAAGAGGTCCTTCTGCAGCTGGTCAGGGCCCTGGTGAGACCACACCTGGAGTATTGTGTGCAGTTTTGGTCTCCAAATTTGAGGAAGGGCATTCTGGCTGTTGAGGGAGTGCAGCGTAGGTTCACAAGGTCAATTCCCGGAATGGCAGGACTATCATATGTTGAAAGATTGGAGCAACTGGGCTTGTATACACTTGGGTATAGGAGGATGAGAGGGGATCCGATTGAGACGTATAAGATTATTAAGGGATTGGACAATCTGGAGGCAGGAAGTATGTTTCTGTTGATGGGGGAGTCCAGAACCAGAGGACACAGTTTAAAAATAAGAGGTAGGCCATTTAGAACAGAGTTGAGGAGAAACATCTTCACCCAGAGAGTGGTGGATATATGGAATGCTCTGTCCCAGAAGGCAGTGGAGGCCAAGTCTCTGGATAGTTTCAAGAAAGAGATAGATAGAGCTCTTAAAGATAGTGGAATCAAGGGTTATGGGGATAAGGCAGGAACAGGATACTGATTGCAGATGATCAGCCATGATCATAATGAATGGTGGTGCTGGCTCAAAGGGCCAAATGGCCTACTCCTGCACCAATTGTCTATTGTCTATTGGGAGCCAGGTGAGGAAATTGGAAATTGGAAATTGCTGGTGCCTTGTATGGAATTTTCATTTCCTCTTTGGTCACAGGAGTGGTCCCAGAGGCCTGCGGAATAGTCAACGTTGTTCCTTTGTTTAAAAAGGGAAATAGGGATAGTTGAGTAAATTATAGGCTGGTGACCCTTACGTCAATAGCAGGGAAATTATTGGAGAAGATTCTCAGGGATAGGATTAACTCACATTTGGAAAAATATGGACTTATTAG
>NC_081400.1:40000-42500 GCF_030684315.1 Stegostoma tigrinum | reverse complement strand
TAATCAGGGTTCGGGTTAGGGTTAGGGTTAGAGCGATACGGTTAGGGTTAGGGCTTTAGGGTTAGTGTTAGGGTTAGGGTTAGGGTTAGGGTTAGGGTCAGGGTTAGGGTTAGGGTTAGGGTTAGGTTTAGAGTTAGTGTCAGGGTTAGGGTTAGGGTTAGGTTTAGAGTTAGGGTTAGGGTTAGGTTAGGGCTTGGGTTAGGGTTAGGGCGAGAGTTAGCGTAGGTTTAGGGTCAGGGTTAGGGTTAGGGTTAGGGCTAGGGCTAGGTCTAGGGTTCGGGTTAGGTTTGGGGTTGGGGTTGGGTTTGCTATGGGGTTAGGGTTAGGGTTAGAATTAGGGTTAGAGTTAAGGCTTACGTTCGGGCTTGGGCTAGAGTTAGTATTAGAGTTAATGCTAGCGCGAGGGTTAAGGTTAGTGCTAGGGCTAGGGTTAGAGTTAGGGTTAGGGTTTGGGTTAGGGCTTGGGCTAGTGTTAGGGTAGGGTTAGGGTTAGGGTTAGTGCTAGGGTTAGGGTCAGGTTTAGGGTTAGGGTTAGGGTTAGGGTTAGGTTTATAGTCAGGGTTCGGGGTTAGGGTTAGTTTTATGGTTCGGGTTAGGGTTAGGGTTACCTGCGATAGGGTTAGGGTCAGGGTTAGGGTTAGGGTTAGGGTTAGGGTTAGGGTTAGGGTTTGGTTTGGGTTAGGGTTAGTGTTAGTGTCAGGGTCAGTGTCAGTGTTAGGGTTAGGGTTAGGGTTAGGGTTAGGGTTACCTGCGATAGGTTAGGGTTAGGGTTAGGGTTAGTGTTAGGGTTACGGTTAGTGCGAGATGGTTTGGTTTAGGGTTATGGTTAGGATTTGCCTTACGTTTAGGGTTAGAGCAAAAGGGTTAGGTTTGGTGTTAGGGTTAGCGTTCGTGTTAGGTGGCGATAATGTTAGGGTTAGGGTTAGTGTTAGGTTTAGGGTTAGGTTAGGGTTAGGGTTAGGGTTTCCTGTGATAGTGTTAGGGTTAGGGTTACCTGCAATAGGGTAAGCTTTGGTCTTAGGGTTAGGGTTAGGGCTATGGTGATAGCATTAGGGTTAGGGTCAGGGTTAGGTTTGGTGTTGGGTTTGGGCTTGGGCTTGGGTTTGGGTTCAGGGTTAGGTTTAGGCTTAGGGTTCGTCCGGATTAGGGTTAGCTTTAGGGTTAATCAGGGTTAGGGTTAGGGTTAGGGTTAAGGTTAGGGTTAGAGCGATACGGGTAAGGTTAGTGCGATAGGGTTAGGGTTAGGGTTAGGGTTAGGGTTGCGATAGGGTTAGGGTTAGGGTTAGGGATCAGGGGTAGTTTTAGTGTTAGGGTTAGGGTCAGGATTCCCTGCGATAGGGTTAGAGTTAGGGTTAGGTTTAGGGTTAAGGGTTAGGATTAGGGTTAGGTTTAGGGTTAGGGTTAGGGTTAGCGTTGGGTTAGGGTTAGGGTCAGGGTCAGGGTCAGGGTCAGGGTCAGGTTAGGGTTAGGGTTAAGGTTAGGTTTAGGGTTAGGGTTAGGGTTACCTGCGATAGGGTTAGGGTTAGTGTTAGGGTTAGGGTTAGGGTTAGGGTTAGGGTTAGTGCGAGATGCTTAGGGTTACGTTTAGGGCAAGGATTTGGGTAGGGTTAGGGTTAGAGCGATAGGGTTAGGTTTAGGGTTCGGGTTATTAGGCGATAGTGTTAGGTTTAGGGTTAGTGTTAGGTTTAGGGTTAGGTTAGGGTTAGGGTTAGGGTTTCCTGCGATAGTGTTAGGCTAAGGGTTACCTGCGAAAGGGTTAGTTTTAGGGTTCAGGTTAGGGTTAGTGTCAGGGTCAGGGTTAGGGTTAGGGTTAGGGTTAGGTTTTGGGTTAGGGTAGGGTTAGGGTTAGGGTTTCCTGCGATAGTGTTAGGATTAGGTTTACCTGTGATCGTGTTAGGTTTAAGGTTAGGGTTAGTGTTAGGGCTATGGTGATAGCGTTAGGTTTAGGGTCAGGGTTAGGGTTGGTGTTGGGGTTGGGCTTGGGCTTGGGGTTGGGGTCAGGGTTAGGTTTAGGCTTAGGCTTCGTCAGGATTAGAGTTATGTTTCGGGTTAATCAGTGTTAGGGTTTGGGTTAGGGTTAAGGTTAGGGTTAGAGCGATACGGTTAGGGTTAGGGTTAGGATTAGGGCGATAGGGTTATGGGTTAGGGCGATAGGGTTAGGGCTAGCGATAGGGTTAGGGCTAGCGATTGGGTTAGGGTTAGGGTTAGTGCTATGGTTAGCGTTATGGTTCGGGTTAGAGTTAGGGTTAGGGTTAGGGTCAGGGTTAGGGTTAGAGTTACGGTTAGGTTTCGAGTTAGGGTCAGGGTTAGGTTTAGGGTTAGGGTTAGTTTTTGAGTTAGGGTTAGGGTTAGGTTAGGGTTTGGGATAGGGTTAGGGCGAGGGTTAGGGTAGGGTTAGTATCCGGATTAGGGTTAGGGTTAGGGCTAAGGCTAGGGCTAGGGTTAGGGTTAGGTTTGGGGTTGGGGTTGGGTTTGCTATAGGGTTAGGTTTAGGGTTAGG
>NC_081400.1:27500-35000 GCF_030684315.1 Stegostoma tigrinum | reverse complement strand
GATAGCTTTAGGTTTCGGGTCAGAGTTAGGGTTGGTGTTGGGGTTGGGCTTGGGCTCGGGGTTGGGGTCAGAGTTAGGTTTAGGCTGAGGGTTCGTCAGGATTAGAGTTATGTTTCGGGTTAATCAGGGTTCGGGTTAGGGTTAGGGTTAGAGCGATACGGTTAGGGTTAGGGCTTTAGGGTTAGTGTTAGGGTTAGGGTTAGGGTTAGGGTTAGGGTCAGGGTTAGGGTTAGGGTTAGGGTTAGGTTTAGAGTTAGTGTCAGGGTTAGGGTTAGGGTTAGGTTTAGAGTTAGGGTTAGGGTTAGGTTAGGGCTTGGGTTAGGGTTAGGGCGAGAGTTAGCGTAGGTTTAGGGTCAGGGTTAGGGTTAGGGTTAGGGCTAGGGCTAGGGCTAGGGTTAGGGTTAGGTTTGGGGTTGGGGTTGGGTTTGCTATGGGGTTAGGGTTAGGGTTAGAATTAGGGTTAGAGTTAAGGCTTACGTTCGGGCTTGGGCTAGAGTTAGTATTAGAGTTAATGCTAGCGCGAGGGTTAAGGTTAGTGCTAGGGCTAGGGTTAGAGTTAGGGTTAGGGTTAGGGTTTGGGTTAGGGCTTGGGCTAGTGTTAGGGTAGGGTTAGGGTTAGGGTTAGTGCTAGGGTTAGGGTCAGGTTTAGGTTTAGGGTTAGGGTTAGGGTTCGGTTAGTGTTAGGGTTAGGGTTAGGTTTATGGTCAGGGTTCGGGGTTAGGGTTAGTTTTATGGTTCGGGTTAGGGTTAGGGTTACCTGCGATAGGGTTAGGGTCAGGGTTAGGGTTAGGGTTAGGGTTAGGGTTAGGGTTAGGGTTAGGGTTTGGTTTGGGTTAGGGTTAGTGTTAGTGTCAGGGTCAGTGTCAGTGTTAGGGTTAGGGTTAGGGTTAGGGTTAGGGTTAGGGTTACCTGCGATAGGTTAGGGTTAGGGTTAGGGTTAGTGTTAGGGTTACGGTTAGTGCGAGATGGTTTGGTTTAGGGTTATGGTTAGGATTTGCCTTACGTTTAGGGTTAGAGCAAAAGGGTTAGGTTTGGTGTTAGGGTTAGCGTTCGTGTTAGGTGGCGATAATGTTAGGGTTAGGGTTAGTGTTAGGTTTAGGGTTAGGTTAGGGTTAGGGTTAGGGTTTCCTGTGATAGTGTTAGGGTTAGGGTTACCTGCAATAGGGTAAGCTTTGGTCTTAGGGTTAGGGTTAGGGCTATGGTGATAGCATTAGGGTTAGGGTCAGGGTTAGGTTTGGTGTTGGGCTTGGGCTTGGGCTTGGGTTTGGGTTCAGGGTTAGGTTTAGGCTTAGGGTTCGTCCGGATTAGGGTTAGCTTTAGGGTTAATCAGGGTTAGGGTTAGGGTTAGGGTTAAGGTTAGGGTTAGAGCGATACGGGTAAGGTTAGTGCGATAGGGTTAGGGTTAGGGTTAGGGTTAGGGTTGCGATAGGGTTAGGGTTAGGGTTAGGGATCAGGGGTAGTTTTAGTGTTAGGGTTAGGGTCAGGATTCCCTGCGATAGGGTTAGAGTTAGGGTTAGGTTTAGGGTTAAGGGTTAGGATTAGGGTTAGGTTTAGGGTTAGGGTTAGGGTTAGCGTTGGGTTAGGGTTAGGGTCAGGGTCAGGGTCAGGGTCAGGGTCAGGTTAGGGTTAGGGTTAAGGTTAGGTTTAGGGTTAGGGTTAGGGTTACCTGCGATAGGGTTAGGGTTAGTGTTAGGGTTAGGGTTAGGGTTAGGGTTAGGGTTAGTGCGAGATGCTTAGGGTTACGTTTAGGGCAAGGATTTGGGTAGGGTTAGGGTTAGAGCGATAGGGTTAGGTTTAGGGTTCGGGTTATTAGGCGATAGTGTTAGGTTTAGGGTTAGTGTTAGGTTTAGGGTTAGGTTAGGGTTAGGGTTAGGGTTTCCTGCGATAGTGTTAGGCTAAGGGTTACCTGCGAAAGGGTTAGTTTTAGGGTTCAGGTTAGGGTTAGTGTCAGGGTCAGGGTTAGGGTTAGGGTTAGGGTTAGGTTTTGGGTTAGGGTAGGGTTAGGGTTAGGGTTTCCTGCGATAGTGTTAGGATTAGGTTTACCTGTGATCGTGTTAGGTTTAAGGTTAGGGTTAGTGTTAGGGCTATGGTGATAGCGTTAGGTTTAGGGTCAGGGTTAGGGTTGGTGTTGGGGTTGGGCTTGGGCTTGGGGTTGGGGTCAGGGTTAGGTTTAGGCTTAGGCTTCGTCAGGATTAGAGTTATGTTTCGGGTTAATCAGTGTTAGGGTTTGGGTTAGGGTTAAGGTTAGGGTTAGAGCGATACGGTTAGGGTTAGGGTTAGGATTAGGGCGATAGGGTTATGGGTTAGGGCGATAGGGTTAGGGCTAGCGATAGGGTTAGGGCTAGCGATTGGGTTAGGGTTAGGGTTAGTGCTATGGTTAGCGTTATGGTTCGGGTTAGAGTTAGGGTTAGGGTTAGGGTCAGGGTTAGGGTTAGAGTTACGGTTAGGTTTCGAGTTAGGGTCAGGGTTAGGTTTAGGGTTAGGGTTAGTTTTTGAGTTAGGGTTAGGGTTAGGTTAGGGTTTGGGATAGGGTTAGGGCGAGGGTTAGGGTAGGGTTAGTATCCGGATTA
This sequence comes from Stegostoma tigrinum, assembly GCF_030684315.1. NCBI lineage: Eukaryota > Metazoa > Chordata > Chondrichthyes > Orectolobiformes > Stegostomatidae > Stegostoma > Stegostoma tigrinum. Next base: position 32,430 of record NC_081400.1, on the reverse strand, counting down.
GGGTTAGGGTTAGGGCTAAGGCTAGGGCTAGGGTTAGGGTTAGGTTTGGGGTTGGGGTTGGGTTTGCTATAGGGTTAGGTTTAGGGTTAGGGTTAGTGCTTGGGTTCGAGCTTGGGCTAGAGTTAGGGTTAGGGTTAGGGCTAGCGCTAAGGTTAGGGTTAGGGTTAGTGCTAAGGCTAGGGTTAGAGTTAGGTTTAGGGTTAGGGTTTGGGTTAGGGCTAGGGCTAGTGTTAGGCTAGGGTTAGGTTTAGGGTTAGTGCTAGGGTTAGGGTTAGGTTTAGGGTTAGAGTTAGGGTTAGGGTTAGGGTTAGGGTTCGGTTTAGGTTTAGGGTTAGGGTTCGGTTTAGGTTTAGGGTTAGGGTTAGGGTTAGGGTTAGGGTTAGGGTTAGGGTTAGGGTTAGGGTTAGGGTTAGGGTTAGGGTTAGGGTTAGGGTTAGGGTTAGGGTTAGGGTTAGGGTTAGGGTTAGGGTTAGGTTAGGGTTAGGGTTAGCGTTTGGGTTAGGGTTAGGGTTAGGGTTAGGGTTAGGGTAGGGTTAGGGTTAGGGTTAGGGTTAAGGTTACGGTTAGGGTTAGGCTTAGGGTTAGGGTTAGGGTTAGGGTTACCTGCGATATGGTTAGTGTTAGGGTTAGAGTTTGGGTTAGGGTTAGGGTTAGGGTTCGGTTTAGGTTTAGGGTTAGGGTTAGGGTTAGGGTTAGGGTTCGGTTAGGGTGAGTGTTATGGTTAGGGTTATGGTTAGGGTTAGGGGTTAAGGTTAGTTATAGGGTAAGGGTTAGGGCTACCTGCGAGAGGGTGAGCGTTAGGGTGAGGGTTAGAGTTAAGGGTTACGGTTAGGGTTAGGGTTAGGTTTAGGGTTAGGGTTAGGTTAGGGTTAGGGTTAGGGTTAGGGTTAGGGTTAGGGTTAGGGTCTGTGTCAGGTTCAGTGTCAGGGTCAGGTTCGGGTTAGGGTTAGGGTTAGGGTTAGGGTGAGGGTTACCTGCGATAGGGTTATGGTTAGGGTTAGGGTTAGGGCGATAGGGTTATAGCTAGGGCGATAGGGTTCGGGCTAGCGGTAGGGTTATGGTTAGGGTTAGTGCTAGGGTTAGGCTTAGGGTTAGGGTTAGGGTTAGGGTTAAGGTTAGCGTTTGGGTTAGGGTTAGGGTTAGGGTTAGGGTTAGGGTAGGGTTAGGGTTAGGGCTAGCGCTAAGGTTAGGGTTAGGGTTAGTGCTAAGGCTAGGGTTAGAGTTAGGTTTAGGGTTAGGGTTTGGGTTAGGGCTAGGGCTAGTGTTAGGCTAGGGTTAGGTTTAGGGTTAGTGCTAGGGTTAGGGTTAGGTTTAGGGTTAGAGTTAGAGTTAGGGTTAGGGTTAGGGTTCGGTTTAGGTTTAGGGTTAGGGTTAGGGTTAGGGTTAGGGTTCGGTTAGGATGAGTGTTATGGTTAGGGTTATGGTTAGGGTTAGGGGTTAAGGTTAGTTATAGGGTAAGGGTTAGGGCTACCTGCGAGAGGGTGAGCGTTAGGGTGAGGGTTAGAGTTAAGGGTTACGGTTAGGGTTAGGGTTAGGTTTAGGGTTAGGGTTAGGTTAGGGTTAGGGTTAGGGTTAGGGTTAGGGTTAGGGTTAGGGTCTGTGTCAGGTTCAGATTCAGGGTCAGGTTCGGGTTAGGGTTAGGGTTAGGGTTAGGGTGAGGGTTACCTGCGATAGGGTTATGGTTAGTGTTAGGGTTAGGGCGATAGGGTTATAGCTAGGGCGATAGGGTTCGGGCTAGCGGTAGGGTTATGGTTAGGGTTAGTGCTAGGGTTAGGCTTAGGGTTAGGGTTAGGGTTAGGGTTAAGGTTAGCGTTTGGGTTAGGGTTAGGGTTAGGGTTAGGGTTAGGGTAGGGTTAGGGTTAGGGTTAGGGTTAAGGTTAGGGTTAGGGTTAGGCTTAGGGTTAGGGTTAGGGTTAGGGTTACCTGCGATATGGTTAGTGTTAGGGTTAGAGTTAGGGTTAGGGTTAGGGTTAGGGTTCGGTTTAGGTTTAGGGTTAGGGTTAGGGTTAGGGTTTCCTGTGAAAGTGTTAGGGTTAGGGTTACCTGCAATAGGGTAAGCTTTGGTCTTAGGGTTAGGGTTAGGGCTATGGTGATAGCATTAGGGTTAGGGTCAGGGTTAGGTTTGGTGTTGGGCTTGGGCTTGGGCTTGGGTTTGGGTTCAGGGTTAGGTTTAGGCTTAGGGTTCTTCCGGATTAGGGTTAGCTTTAGGGTTAATCAGGGTTAGGGTTAGGGTTAGGGTTAAGGTTAGGGTTAGAGCGATACGGGTAAGGTTAGTGCGATAGGGTTAGGGTTAGGGTTAGGGTTGCGATAGGGTTAGGGTTAGGGTTAGGGATCAGGGGTAGTTTTAGTGTTAGGGTTAGGGTCAGGATTCCCTGCGATAGGGTTAGAGTTAGGGTTAGGTTTAGGGTTAAGGGTTAGGATTAGGGTTAGGTTTAGGGTTAGGGTTAGGGTTAGCGTTGGGTTAGGGTTAGGGTCAGGGTCAGGGTCAGGGTCAGGGTCCGGTTAGGGTTAGGGTTAAGGTTAGGTTTAGGGTTAGGGTTAGGGTTACCTGCGATAGGGTTAGGGTTAGTGTTAGGGTTAGGGTTAGGGTTAGGGTTAGGGTTAGTGCGAGATGCTTAGGGTTACGTTTAGGGCAAGGATTTGGGTAGGGTTAGGGTTAGAGCGATAGGGTTAGGTTTAGGGTTCGGGTTATTAGGCGATAGTGTTAGGTTTAGGGTTAGTGTTAGGTTTAGGGTTAGGTTAGGGTTAGGGTTAGGGTTTCCTGCGATAGTGTTAGGCTAAGGGTTACCTGCGAAAGGGTTAGTTTTAGGGTTCAGGTTAGGGTTAGTGTCAGGGTCAGGGTTAGGGTTAGGGTTAGGGTTAGGTTTTGGGTTAGGGTAGGGTTAGGGTTAGGGTTTCCTGCGATAGTGTTAGGATTAGGTTTACCTGTGATCGTGTTAGGTTTAAGGTTAGGGTTAGTGTTAGGGCTATGGTGATAGCGTTAGGTTTAGGGTCAGGGTTAGGGTTGGTGTTGGGGTTGGGCTTGGGCTTGGGGTTGGGGTCAGGGTTAGGTTTAGGCTTAGGCTTCGTCAGGATTAGAGTTATGTTTCGGGTTAATCAGTGTTAGGGTTTGGGTTAGGGTTAAGGTTAGGGTTAGAGCGATACGGTTAGGGTTAGGGTTAGGATTAGGGCGATAGGGTTATGGGTTAGGGCGATAGGGTTAGGGCTAGCGATAGGGTTAGGGCTAGCGATTGGATTAGGGTTAGGGTTAGTGCTATGGTTAGCGTTATGGTTCGGGTTAGAGTTAGGGTTAGGGTTAGGGTCAGGGTTAGGGTTAGAGTTACGGTTAGGTTTCGAGTTAGGGTCAGGGTTAGGTTTAGGGTTAGGGTTAGTTTTTGAGTTAGGGTTAGGGTTAGGTTAGGGTTTGGGATAGGGTTAGGGCGAGGGTTAGGGTAGGGTTAGTATCCGGATTAGGGTTAGGGTTAGGGCTAAGGCTAGGGCTAGGGTTAGGGTTAGGTTTGGGGTTGGGGTTGGGTTTGCTATAGGGTTAGGTTTAGGGTTAGGGTTAGTGCTTGGGTTCGAGCTTGGGCTAGAGTTAGGGTTAGGGTTAGGGCTAGCGCTAAGGTTAGGGTTAGGGTTAGTGCTAAGGCTAGGGTTAGAGTTAGGTTTAGGGTTAGGGTTTGGGTTAGGGCTAGGGCTAGTGTTAGGCTAGGGTTAGGTTTAGGGTTAGTGCTAGGGTTAGGGTTAGGTTTAGGGTTAGAGTTAGGGTTAGGGTTAGGGTTAGGGTTCGGTTTAGGTTTAGGGTTAGGGTTAGGGTTAGGGTTAGGGTTCGGTTAGGGTGAGTGTTATGGTTAGGGTTATGGTTAGGGTTAGGGGTTAAGGTTAGTTATAGGGTAAGGGTTAGGGCTACCTGCGAGAGGGTGAGCGTTCGGGTGAGGGTTAGAGTTAAGGGTTACGGTTAGGGTTAGGGTTAGGTTTAGGGTTAGGGTTAGGTTAGGGTTAGGGTTAGGGTTAGGGTTAGGGTTAGGGTTAGGGTCAGTGTCAGGTTCAGTGTCAGGGTCAGGTTCGGGTTAGGGTTAGGGTTAGGGTTAGGGTGAGGGTTACCTGCGATAGGGTTATGGTTAGGGTTAGGGTTAGGGCGATAGGCTTATAGCTAGGGCGATAGGGTTCGGGCTAGCGGTAGGGTTATGGTTAGGGTTAGTGCTAGGGTTAGGCTTAGGGTTAGGGTTAGGGTTAGGGTTAAGGTTAGCGTTTGGGTTAGGGTTAGGGTTAGGGTTAGGGTTAGGGTAGGGTTAGGGTTAGGGTTAGGGTTAAGGTTACGGTTAGGGTTAGGCTTAGGGTTAGGGTTAGGGTTAGGGTTACCTGCGATATGGTTAGTGTTAGGGTTAGAGTTTGGGTTAGGGTTAGGGTTAGGGTTCGGTTTAGGTTTAGGGTTAGGGTTAGGGTTAGGGTTAGGGTTCGGTTAGGGTGAGTGTTATGGTTAGGGTTATGGTTAGGGTTAGGGGTTAAGGTTAGTTATAGGGTAAGGGTTAGGGCTACGTGCGAGAGGGTGAGCGTTAGGGTGAGGGTTAGAGTTAAGGGTTACGGTTAGGGTTAGGGTTAGGTTTAGGGTTAGGGTTAGGTTAGGGTTAGGGTTAGGGTTAGGGTTAGGGTTAGGGTTAGGGTCTGTGTCAGGTTCAGTGTCAGGGTCAGGTTCGGGTTAGGGTTAGGGTTAGGGTTAGGGTGAGGGTTACCTGCGATAGGGTTATGGTTAGGGTTAGGGTTAGGGCGATAGGGTTATAGCTAGGGCGATAGGGTTCGGGCTAGCGGTAGGGTTATGGTTAGGGTTAGTGCTAGGGTTAGGCTTAGGGTTAGGGTTAGGGTTAGGGTTAAGGTTAGCGTTTGGGTTAGGGTTAGGGTTAGGGTTAGGGTTAGGGTAGGGTTAGGGTTAGGGCTAGCGCTAAGGTTAGGG
>NC_081400.1:20000-22500 GCF_030684315.1 Stegostoma tigrinum | reverse complement strand
TCCGGATTAGGGTTAGCTTTAGGGTTAATCAGGGTTAGGGTTAGGGTTAGGGTTAAGGTTAGGGTTAGAGCGATACGGGTAAGGTTAGTGCGATAGGGTTAGGGTTAGGGTTAGGGTTAGGGTTGCGATAGGGTTAGGGTTAGGGTTAGGGATCAGGGGTAGTTTTAGTGTTAGGGTTAGGGTCAGGATTCCCTGCGATAGGGTTAGAGTTAGGGTTAGGTTTAGGGTTAAGGGTTAGGATTAGGGTTAGGTTTAGGGTTAGGGTTAGGGTTAGCGTTGGGTTAGGGTTAGGGTCAGGGTCAGGGTCAGGGTCAGGGTCAGGTTAGGGTTAGGGTTAAGGTTAGGTTTAGGGTTAGGGTTAGGGTTACCTGCGATAGGGTTAGGGTTAGTGTTAGGGTTAGGGTTAGGGTTAGGGTTAGGGTTAGTGCGAGATGCTTAGGGTTACGTTTAGGGCAAGGATTTGGGTAGGGTTAGGGTTAGAGCGATAGGGTTAGGTTTAGGGTTCGGGTTATTAGGCGATAGTGTTAGGTTTAGGGTTAGTGTTAGGTTTAGGGTTAGGTTAGGGTTAGGGTTAGGGTTTCCTGCGATAGTGTTAGGCTAAGGGTTACCTGCGAAAGGGTTAGTTTTAGGGTTCAGGTTAGGGTTAGTGTCAGGGTCAGGGTTAGGGTTAGGGTTAGGGTTAGGTTTTGGGTTAGGGTAGGGTTAGGGTTAGGGTTTCCTGCGATAGTGTTAGGATTAGGTTTACCTGTGATCGTGTTAGGTTTAAGGTTAGGGTTAGTGTTAGGGCTATGGTGATAGCGTTAGGTTTAGGGTCAGGGTTAGGGTTGGTGTTGGGGTTGGGCTTGGGCTTGGGGTTGGGGTCAGGGTTAGGTTTAGGCTTAGGCTTCGTCAGGATTAGAGTTATGTTTCGGGTTAATCAGTGTTAGGGTTTGGGTTAGGGTTAAGGTTAGGGTTAGAGCGATACGGTTAGGGTTAGGGTTAGGATTAGGGCGATAGGGTTATGGGTTAGGGCGATAGGGTTAGGGCTAGCGATAGGGTTAGGGCTAGCGATTGGGTTAGGGTTAGGGTTAGTGCTATGGTTAGCGTTATGGTTCGGGTTAGAGTTAGGGTTAGGGTTAGGGTCAGGGTTAGGGTTAGAGTTACGGTTAGGTTTCGAGTTAGGGTCAGGGTTAGGTTTAGGGTTAGGGTTAGTTTTTGAGTTAGGGTTAGGGTTAGGTTAGGGTTTGGGATAGGGTTAGGGCGAGGGTTAGGGTAGGGTTAGTATCCGGATTAGGGTTAGGGTTAGGGCTAAGGCTAGGGCTAGGGTTAGGGTTAGGTTTGGGGTTGGGGTTGGGTTTGCTATAGGGTTAGGTTTAGGGTTAGGGTTAGTGCTTGGGTTCGAGCTTGGGCTAGAGTTAGGGTTAGGGTTAGGGCTAGCGCTAAGGTTAGGGTTAGGGTTAGTGCTAAGGCTAGGGTTAGAGTTAGGTTTAGGGTTAGGGTTTGGGTTAGGGCTAGGGCTAGTGTTAGGCTAGGGTTAGGTTTAGGGTTAGTGCTAGGGTTAGGGTTAGGTTTAGGGTTAGAGTTAGGGTTAGGGTTAGGGTTAGGGTTCGGTTTAGGTTTAGGGTTAGGGTTAGGGTTAGGGTTCGGTTAGGGTGAGTGTTATGGTTAGGGTTATGGTTAGGGTTAGGGGTTAAGGTTAGTTATAGGGTAAGGGTTAGGGCTACCTGCGAGAGGGTGAGCGTTAGGGTGAGGGTTAGAGTTAAGGGTTACGGTTAGGGTTAGGGTTAGGTTTAGGGTTAGGGTTAGGTTAGGGTTAGGGTTAGGGTTAGGGTTAGGGTTAGGGTCTGTGTCAGGTTCAGTGTCAGGGTCAGGTTCGGGTTAGGGTTAGGGTTAGGGTTAGGGTGAGGGTTACCTGCGATAGGGTTATGGTTAGGGTTAGGGTTAGGGCGATAGGGTTATAGCTAGGGCGATAGGGTTCGGGCTAGCGGTAGGGTTATGGTTAGGGTTAGTGCTAGGGTTAGGCTTAGGGTTAGGGTTAGGGTTAGGGTTAAGGTTAGCGTTTGGGTTAGGGTTAGGGTTAGGGTTAGGGTTAGGGTAGGGTTAGGGTTAGGGCTAGCGCTAAGGTTAGGGTTAGGGTTAGTGCTAAGGTTAGGGTTAGAGTTAGGTTTAGGGTTAGGGTTTGGGTTAGGGCTAGGGCTAGTGTTAGGCTAGGGTTAGGTTTAGGGTTAGTGCTAGGGTTAGGGTTAGGTTTAGGGTTAGAGTTAGGGTTAGGGTTAGGGTTCGGTTTAGGTTTAGGGTTAGGGTTAGGGTTAGGGTTCGGTTAGGGTGAGTGTTATGGTTAGGGTTATGGTTAGGGTTAGGGGTTAAGGTTAGTTATAGGGTAAGGGTTAGGGCTACCTGCGAGAGGGTGAGCGTTAGGGTGAGGGTTAGAGTTAAGGGTTACGGTTAGGGTTAGGGTTAGGTTTAGGGTTAGGGTTAGGTTAGGGTTAGGGTTAGGGTTAGGGTTAGGGTTAGGGTTAGG
>NC_081400.1:5000-15000 GCF_030684315.1 Stegostoma tigrinum | reverse complement strand
GGTTAGGGTTACCTGCAATAGGGTAAGCTTTGGTCTTAGGGTTAGGGTTAGGGCTATGGTGATAGCATTAGGGTTAGGGTCAGGGTTAGGTTTGGTGTTGGGCTTGGGCTTGGGCTTGGGTTTGGGTTCAGGGTTAGGTTTAGGCTTAGGGTTCGTCCGGATTAGGGTTAGCTTTAGGGTTAATCAGGGTTAGGGTTAGGGTTAGGGTTAAGGTTAGGGTTAGAGCGATACGGGTAAGGTTAGTGCGATAGGGTTAGGGTTAGGGTTAGGGTTAGGGTTGCGATAGGGTTAGGGTTAGGGTTAGGGATCAGGGGTAGTTTTAGTGTTAGGGTTAGGGTCAGGATTCCCTGCGATAGGGTTAGAGTTAGGGTTAGGTTTAGGGTTAAGGGTTAGGATTAGGGTTAGGTTTAGGGTTAGGGTTAGGGTTAGCGTTGGGTTAGGGTTAGGGTCAGGGTCAGGGTCAGGGTCAGGGTCAGGTTAGGGTTAGGGTTAAGGTTAGGTTTAGGGTTAGGGTTAGGGTTACCTGCGATAGGGTTAGGGTTAGTGTTAGGGTTAGGGTTAGGGTTAGGGTTAGGGTTAGTGCGAGATGCTTAGGGTTACGTTTAGGGCAAGGATTTGGGTAGGGTTAGGGTTAGAGCGATAGGGTTAGGTTTAGGGTTCGGGTTATTAGGCGATAGTGTTAGGTTTAGGGTTAGTGTTAGGTTTAGGGTTAGGTTAGGGTTAGGGTTAGGGTTTCCTGCGATAGTGTTAGGCTAAGGGTTACCTGCGAAAGGGTTAGTTTTAGGGTTCAGGTTAGGGTTAGTGTCAGGGTCAGGGTTAGGGTTAGGGTTAGGGTTAGGTTTTGGGTTAGGGTAGGGTTAGGGTTAGGGTTTCCTGCGATAGTGTTAGGATTAGGTTTACCTGTGATCGTGTTAGGTTTAAGGTTAGGGTTAGTGTTAGGGCTATGGTGATAGCGTTAGGTTTAGGGTCAGGGTTAGGGTTGGTGTTGGGGTTGGGCTTGGGCTTGGGGTTGGGGTCAGGGTTAGGTTTAGGCTTAGGCTTCGTCAGGATTAGAGTTATGTTTCGGGTTAATCAGTGTTAGGGTTTGGGTTAGGGTTAAGGTTAGGGTTAGAGCGATACGGTTAGGGTTAGGGTTAGGATTAGGGCGATAGGGTTATGGGTTAGGGCGATAGGGTTAGGGCTAGCGATAGGGTTAGGGCTAGCGATTGGGTTAGGGTTAGGGTTAGTGCTATGGTTAGCGTTATGGTTCGGGTTAGAGTTAGGGTTAGGGTTAGGGTCAGGGTTAGGGTTAGAGTTACGGTTAGGTTTCGAGTTAGGGTCAGGGTTAGGTTTAGGGTTAGGGTTAGTTTTTGAGTTAGGGTTAGGGTTAGGTTAGGGTTTGGGATAGGGTTAGGGCGAGGGTTAGGGTAGGGTTAGTATCCGGATTAGGGTTAGGGTTAGGGCTAAGGCTAGGGCTAGGGTTAGGGTTAGGTTTGGGGTTGGGGTTGGGTTTGCTATAGGGTTAGGTTTAGGGTTAGGGTTAGTGCTTGGGTTCGAGCTTGGGCTAGAGTTAGGGTTAGGGTTAGGGCTAGCGCTAAGGTTAGGGTTAGGGTTAGTGCTAAGGCTAGGGTTAGAGTTAGGTTTAGGGTTAGGGTTTGGGTTAGGGCTAGGGCTAGTGTTAGGCTAGGGTTAGGTTTAGGGTTAGTGCTAGGGTTAGGGTTAGGTTTAGGGTTAGAGTTAGGGTTAGGGTTAGGGTTAGGGTTCGGTTTAGGTTTAGGGTTAGGGTTCGGTTTAGGTTTAGGGTTAGGGTTAGGGTTAGGGTTAGGGTTAGGGTTAGGGTTAGGGTTAGGGTTAGGGTTAGGGTTAGGGTTAGGGTTAGGGTTAGGGTTAGGGTTAGGGTTAGGGTTAGGGTTAGGGTTAGGTTAGGGTTAGGGTTAGCGTTTGGGTTAGGGTTAGGGTTAGGGTTAGGGTTAGGGTAGGGTTAGGGTTAGGGTTAGGGTTAAGGTTACGGTTAGGGTTAGGCTTAGGGTTAGGGTTAGGGTTAGGGTTACCTGCGATATGGTTAGTGTTAGGGTTAGAGTTTGGGTTAGGGTTAGGGTTAGGGTTCGGTTTAGGTTTAGGGTTAGGGTTAGGGTTAGGGTTAGGGTTCGGTTAGGGTGAGTGTTATGGTTAGGGTTATGGTTAGGGTTAGGGGTTAAGGTTAGTTATAGGGTAAGGGTTAGGGCTACCTGCGAGAGGGTGAGCGATAGGGTTAGGGTTAGGGTTAGGGTTAGGGTTAGGGTTAGGGTTAGGGTTAGGGTTAGGGTTAGGGTTAGGGTTAGGGTTAGGGTTAGGGTTACCTGCGATAGGGTTAGGGTTAGGGTTAGGGTTAGGGTTAGGGTTAGGGTTAGGGTTAGGGTTAGGGTTAGGGTTAGGGTTAGGGTTAGGGTTAGGGTTAGGGTTAGGTTAGGGTTAGGGTTAGCGTTTGGGTTAGGGTTAGGGTTAGGGTTAGGGTTAGGGTTAGGGTTAGGGTTAGGGTTAGGGTTAGGGTTAGGGTTAGGGTTAGGGTTAGGGTTAGGGTTAGGGTTAGGGTTAGGGTTAGGGTTAGGGTTAGGGTTAGGGTTAGGGTTAGGGTTAGGGTTAGGGTTAGGGTTAGGGTTAGGGTTAGGGTTAGGGTTAGGGTTAGGGTTAGGGTTAGGGTTAGGGTTAGGGTTAGGGTTAGGGTTAGGGTTAGGGTTAGGGTTAGGGTTAGGGTTAGGGTTAGGGTTAGGGTTAGGGTTAGGGTTAGGGTTAGGGTTAGGGTTAGGGTTAGGGTTAGGGTTAGGGTTAGGGTTAGGGTTAGGGTTAGGGTTAGGGTTAGGGTTAGGGTTAGGGTTAGGGTTAGGGTTAGGGTTAGGGTTAGGGTTAGGGTTAGGGTTAGGGTTAGGGTTAGGGTTAGGGTTAGGGTTAGGGTTAGGGTTAGGGTTAGGGTTAGGGTTAGGGTTAGGGTTAGGGTTAGGGTTAGGGTTAGGGTTAGGGTTAGGGTTAGGGTTAGGGTTAGGGTTAGGGTTAGGGTTAGGGTTAGGGTTAGGGTTAGGGTTAGGGTTAGGGTTAGGGTTAGGGTTAGGGTTAGGGTTAGGGTTAGGGTTAGGGTTAGGGTTAGGGTTAGGGTTAGGGTTAGGGTTAGGGTTAGGGTTAGGGTTAGGGTTAGGGTTAGGGTTAGGGTTAGGGTTAGGGTTAGGGTTAGGGTTAGGGTTAGGGTTAGGGTTAGGGTTAGGGTTAGGGTTAGGGTTAGGGTTAGGGTTAGGGTTAGGGTTAGGGTTAGGGTTAGGGTTAGGGTTAGGGTTAGGGTTAGGGTTAGGGTTAGGGTTAGGGTTAGGGTTAGGGTTAGGGTTAGGGTTAGGGTTAGGGTTAGGGTTAGGGTTAGGGTTAGGGTTAGGGTTAGGGTTAGGGTTAGGGTTAGGGTTAGGGTTAGGGTTAGGGTTAGGGTTAGGGTTAGGGTTAGGGTTAGGGTTAGGGTTAGGGTTAGGGTTAGGGTTAGGGTTAGGGTTAGGGTTAGGGTTAGGGTTAGGGTTAGGGTTAGGGTTAGGGTTAGGGTTAGGGTTAGGGTTAGGGTTAGGGTTAGGGTTAGGGTTAGGGTTAGGGTTAGGGTTAGGGTTAGGGTTAGGGTTAGGGTTAGGGTTAGGGTTAGGGTTAGGGTTAGGGTTAGGGTTAGGGTTAGGGTTAGGGTTAGGGTTAGGGTTAGGGTTAGGGTTAGGGTTAGGGTTAGGGTTAGGGTTAGGGTTAGGGTTAGGGTTAGGGTTAGGGTTAGGGTTAGGGTTAGGGTTAGGGTTAGGGTTAGGGTTAGGGTTAGGGTTAGGGTTAGGGTTAGGGTTAGGGTTAGGGTTAGGGTTAGGGTTAGGGTTAGGGTTAGGGTTAGGGTTAGGGTTAGGGTTAGGGTTAGGGTTAGGGTTAGGGTTAGGGTTAGGGTTAGGGTTAGGGTTAGGGTTAGGGTTAGGGTTAGGGTTAGGGTTAGGGTTAGGGTTAGGGTTAGGGTTAGGGTTAGGGTTAGGGTTAGGGTTAGGGTTAGGGTTAGGGTTAGGGTTAGGGTTAGGGTTAGGGTTAGGGTTAGGGTTAGGGTTAGGGTTAGGGTTAGGGTTAGGGTTAGGGTTAGGGTTAGGGTTAGGGTTAGGGTTAGGGTTAGGGTTAGGGTTAGGGTTAGGGTTAGGGTTAGGGTTAGGGTTAGGGTTAGGGTTAGGGTTAGGGTTAGGGTTAGGGTTAGGGTTAGGGTTAGGGTTAGGGTTAGGGTTAGGGTTAGGGTTAGGGTTAGGGTTAGGGTTAGGGTTAGGGTTAGGGTTAGGGTTAGGGTTAGGGTTAGGGTTAGGGTTAGGGTTAGGGTTAGGGTTAGGGTTAGGGTTAGGGTTAGGGTTAGGGTTAGGGTTAGGGTTAGGGTTAGGGTTAGGGTTAGGGTTAGGGTTAGGGTTAGGGTTAGGGTTAGGGTTAGGGTTAGGGTTAGGGTTAGGGTTAGGGTTAGGGTTAGGGTTAGGGTTAGGGTTAGGGTTAGGGTTAGGGTTAGGGTTAGGGTTAGGGTTAGGGTTAGGGTTAGGGTTAGGGTTAGGGTTAGGGTTAGGGTTAGGGTTAGGGTTAGGGTTAGGGTTAGGGTTAGGGTTAGGGTTAGGGTTAGGGTTAGGGTTAGGGTTAGGGTTAGGGTTAGGGTTAGGGTTAGGGTTAGGGTTAGGGTTAGGGTTAGGGTTAGGGTTAGGGTTAGGGTTAGGGTTAGGGTTAGGGTTAGGGTTAGGGTTAGGGTTAGGGTTAGGGTTAGGGTTAGGGTTAGGGTTAGGGTTAGGGTTAGGGTTAGGGTTAGGGTTAGGGTTAGGGTTAGGGTTAGGGTTAGGGTTAGGGTTAGGGTTAGGGTTAGGGTTAGGGTTAGGGTTAGGGTTAGGGTTAGGGTTAGGGTTAGGGTTAGGGTTAGGGTTAGGGTTAGGGTTAGGGTTAGGGTTAGGGTTAGGGTTAGGGTTAGGGTTAGGGTTAGGGTTAGGGTTAGGGTTAGGGTTAGGGTTAGGGTTAGGGTTAGGGTTAGGGTTAGGGTTAGGGTTAGGGTTAGGGTTAGGGTTAGGGTTAGGGTTAGGGTTAGGGTTAGGGTTAGGGTTAGGGTTAGGGTTAGGGTTAGGGTTAGGGTTAGGGTTAGGGTTAGGGTTAGGGTTAGGGTTAGGGTTAGGGTTAGGGTTAGGGTTAGGGTTAGGGTTAGGGTTAGGGTTAGGGTTAGGGTTAGGGTTAGGGTTAGGGTTAGGGTTAGGGTTAGGGTTAGGGTTAGGGTTAGGGTTAGGGTTAGGGTTAGGGTTAGGGTTAGGGTTAGGGTTAGGGTTAGGGTTAGGGTTAGGGTTAGGGTTAGGGTTAGGGTTAGGGTTAGGGTTAGGGTTAGGGTTAGGGTTAGGGTTAGGGTTAGGGTTAGGGTTAGGGTTAGGGTTAGGGTTAGGGTTAGGGTTAGGGTTAGGGTTAGGGTTAGGGTTAGGGTTAGGGTTAGGGTTAGGGTTAGGGTTAGGGTTAGGGTTAGGGTTAGGGTTAGGGTTAGGGTTAGGGTTAGGGTTAGGGTTAGGGTTAGGGTTAGGGTTAGGGTTAGGGTTAGGGTTAGGGTTAGGGTTAGGGTTAGGGTTAGGGTTAGGGTTAGGGTTAGGGTTAGGGTTAGGGTTAGGGTTAGGGTTAGGGTTAGGGTTAGGGTTAGGGTTAGGGTTAGGGTTAGGGTTAGGGTTAGGGTTAGGGTTAGGGTTAGGGTTAGGGTTAGGGTTAGGGTTAGGGTTAGGGTTAGGGTTAGGGTTAGGGTTAGGGTTAGGGTTAGGGTTAGGGTTAGGGTTAGGGTTAGGGTTAGGGTTAGGGTTAGGGTTAGGGTTAGGGTTAGGGTTAGGGTTAGGGTTAGGGTTAGGGTTAGGGTTAGGGTTAGGGTTAGGGTTAGGGTTAGGGTTAGGGTTAGGGTTAGGGTTAGGGTTAGGGTTAGGGTTAGGGTTAGGGTTAGGGTTAGGGTTAGGGTTAGGGTTAGGGTTAGGGTTAGGGTTAGGGTTAGGGTTAGGGTTAGGGTTAGGGTTAGGGTTAGGGTTAGGGTTAGGGTTAGGGTTAGGGTTAGGGTTAGGGTTAGGGTTAGGGTTAGGGTTAGGGTTAGGGTTAGGGTTAGGGTTAGGGTTAGGGTTAGGGTTAGGGTTAGGGTTAGGGTTAGGGTTAGGGTTAGGGTTAGGGTTAGGGTTAGGGTTAGGGTTAGGGTTAGGGTTAGGGTTAGGGTTAGGGTTAGGGTTAGGGTTAGGGTTAGGGTTAGGGTTAGGGTTAGGGTTAGGGTTAGGGTTAGGGTTAGGGTTAGGGTTAGGGTTAGGGTTAGGGTTAGGGTTAGGGTTAGGGTTAGGGTTAGGGTTAGGGTTAGGGTTAGGGTTAGGGTTAGGGTTAGGGTTAGGGTTAGGGTTAGGGTTAGGGTTAGGGTTAGGGTTAGGGTTAGGGTTAGGGTTAGGGTTAGGGTTAGGGTTAGGGTTAGGGTTAGGGTTAGGGTTAGGGTTAGGGTTAGGGTTAGGGTTAGGGTTAGGGTTAGGGTTAGGGTTAGGGTTAGGGTTAGGGTTAGGGTTAGGGTTAGGGTTAGGGTTAGGGTTAGGGTTAGGGTTAGGGTTAGGGTTAGGGTTAGGGTTAGGGTTAGGGTTAGGGTTAGGGTTAGGGTTAGGGTTAGGGTTAGGGTTAGGGTTAGGGTTAGGGTTAGGGTTAGGGTTAGGGTTAGGGTTAGGGTTAGGGTTAGGGTTAGGGTTAGGGTTAGGGTTAGGGTTAGGGTTAGGGTTAGGGTTAGGGTTAGGGTTAGGGTTAGGGTTAGGGTTAGGGTTAGGGTTAGGGTTAGGGTTAGGGTTAGGGTTAGGGTTAGGGTTAGGGTTAGGGTTAGGGTTAGGGTTAGGGTTAGGGTTAGGGTTAGGGTTAGGGTTAGGGTTAGGGTTAGGGTTAGGGTTAGGGTTAGGGTTAGGGTTAGGGTTAGGGTTAGGGTTAGGGTTAGGGTTAGGGTTAGGGTTAGGGTTAGGGTTAGGGTTAGGGTTAGGGTTAGGGTTAGGGTTAGGGTTAGGGTTAGGGTTAGGGTTAGGGTTAGGGTTAGGGTTAGGGTTAGGGTTAGGGTTAGGGTTAGGGTTAGGGTTAGGGTTAGGGTTAGGGTTAGGGTTAGGGTTAGGGTTAGGGTTAGGGTTAGGGTTAGGGTTAGGGTTAGGGTTAGGGTTAGGGTTAGGGTTAGGGTTAGGGTTAGGGTTAGGGTTAGGGTTAGGGTTAGGGTTAGGGTTAGGGTTAGGGTTAGGGTTAGGGTTAGGGTTAGGGTTAGGGTTAGGGTTAGGGTTAGGGTTAGGGTTAGGGTTAGGGTTAGGGTTAGGGTTAGGGTTAGGGTTAGGGTTAGGGTTAGGGTTAGGGTTAGGGTTAGGGTTAGGGTTAGGGTTAGGGTTAGGGTTAGGGTTAGGGTTAGGGTTAGGGTTAGGGTTAGGGTTAGGGTTAGGGTTAGGGTTAGGGTTAGGGTTAGGGTTAGGGTTAGGGTTAGGGTTAGGGTTAGGGTTAGGGTTAGGGTTAGGGTTAGGGTTAGGGTTAGGGTTAGGGTTAGGGTTAGGGTTAGGGTTAGGGTTAGGGTTAGGGTTAGGGTTAGGGTTAGGGTTAGGGTTAGGGTTAGGGTTAGGGTTAGGGTTAGGGTTAGGGTTAGGGTTAGGGTTAGGGTTAGGGTTAGGGTTAGGGTTAGGGTTAGGGTTAGGGTTAGGGTTAGGGTTAGGGTTAGGGTTAGGGTTAGGGTTAGGGTTAGGGTTAGGGTTAGGGTTAGGGTTAGGGTTAGGGTTAGGGTTAGGGTTAGGGTTAGGGTTAGGGTTAGGGTTAGGGTTAGGGTTAGGGTTAGGGTTAGGGTTAGGGTTAGGGTTAGGGTTAGGGTTAGGGTTAGGGTTAGGGTTAGGGTTAGGGTTAGGGTTAGGGTTAGGGTTAGGGTTAGGGTTAGGGTTAGGGTTAGGGTTAGGGTTAGGGTTAGGGTTAGGGTTAGGGTTAGGGTTAGGGTTAGGGTTAGGGTTAGGGTTAGGGTTAGGTTAGGGTTAGGGTTAGGGTTAGGGTTAGGGTTAGGGTTAGGGTTAGGGTTAGGGTTAGGGTTAGGGTTAGGGTTAGGGTTAGGGTTAGGGTTAGGGTTAGGGTTAGGGTTAGGGTTAGGGTTAGGGTTAGGGTTAGGGTTAGGGTTAGGGTTAGGGTTAGGGTTAGGGTTAGGGTTAGGGTTAGGGTTAGGGTTAGGGTTAGGGTTAGGGTTAGGGTTAGGGTTAGGGTTAGGGTTAGGGTTAGGGTTAGGGTTAGGGTTAGGGTTAGGGTTAGGGTTAGGGTTAGGGTTAGGGTTAGGGTTAGGGTTAGGGTTAGGGTTAGGGTTAGGGTTAGGGTTAGGGTTAGGGTTAGGGTTAGGGTTAGGGTTAGGGTTAGGGTTAGGGTTAGGGTTAGGGTTAGGGTTAGGGTTAGGGTTAGGGTTAGGGTTAGGGTTAGGGTTAGGGTTAGGGTTAGGGTTAGGGTTAGGGTTAGGGTTAGGGTTAGGGTTAGGGTTAGGGTTAGGGTTAGGGTTAGGGTTAGGGTTAGGGTTAGGGTTAGGGTTAGGGTTAGGGTTAGGGTTAGGGTTAGGGTTAGGGTTAGGGTTAGGGTTAGGGTTAGGGTTAGGGTTAGGGTTAGGGTTAGGGTTAGGGTTAGGGTTAGGGTTAGGGTTAGGGTTAGGGTTAGGGTTAGGGTTAGGGTTAGGGTTAGGGTTAGGTAGGTTAGGGTTAGGGTTAGGGTTAGGGTTAGGGTTAGGGTTAGGGTTAGGGTTAGGGTTAGGGTTAGGGTTAGGGTTAGGGTTAGGGTTAGGGTTAGGGTTAGGGTTAGGGTTAGGGTTAGGGTTAGGGTTAGGGTTAGGGTTAGGGTTAGGGTTAGGGTTAGGGTTAGGGTTAGGGTTAGGGTTAGGGTTAGGGTTAGGGTTAGGGTTAGGGTTAGGGTTAGGGTTAGGGTTAGGGTTAGGGTTAGGGTTAGGGTTAGGGTTAGGGTTAGGGTTAGGGTTAGGGTTAGGGTTAGGGTTAGGGTTAGGGTTAGGGTTAGGGTTAGGGTTAGGGTTAGGGTTAGGGTTAGGGTTAGGGTTAGGGTTAGGGTTAGGGTTAGGGTTAGGGTTAGGGTTAGGGTTAGGGTTAGGGTTAGGGTTAGGGTTAGGGTTAGGGTTAGGGTTAGGGTTAGGGTTAGGGTTAGGGTTAGGGTTAGGGTTAGGGTTAGGGTTAGGGTTAGGGTTAGGGTTAGGGTTAGGGTTAGGGTTAGGGTTAGGGTTAGGGTTAGGGTTAGGGTTAGGGTTAGGGTTAGGGTTAGGGTTAGGGTTAGGGTTAGGGTTAGGGTTAGGGTTAGGGTTAGGGTTAGGGTTAGGGTTAGGGTTAGGGTTAGGGTTAGGGTTAGGGTTAGGGTTAGGGTTAGGGTTAGGGTTAGGGTTAGGGTAGGGTTAGGGTTAGGGTTAGGGTTAGGGTTAGGGTTAGGGTTAGGGTTAGGGTTAGGGTTAGGGTTAGGGTTAGGGTTAGGGTTAGGGTTAGGGTTAGGGTTAGGGTTAGGGTTAGGGTTAGGGTTAGGGTTAGGGTTAGGGTTAGGGTTAGGGTTAGGGTTAGGGTTAGGGTTAGGGTTAGGGTTAGGGTTAGGGTTAGGGTTAGGGTTAGGGTTAGGGTTAGGGTTAGGGTTAGGGTTAGGGTTAGGGTTAGGGTTAGGGTTAGGGTTAGGGTTAGGGTTAGGGTTAGGGTTAGGGTTAGGGTTAGGGTTAGGGTTAGGGTTAGGGTTAGGGTTAGGGTTAGGGTTAGGGTTAGGGTTAGGGTTAGGGTTAGGGTTAGGGTTAGGGTTAGGGTTAGGGTTAGGGTTAGGGTTAGGGTTAGGGTTAGGGTTAGGGTTAGGGTTAGGGTTAGGGTTAGGGTTAGGGTTAGGGTTAGGGTTAGGGTTAGGGTTAGGGTTAGGGTTAGGGTTAGGGTTAGGGTTAGGGTTAGGGTTAGGGTTAGGGTTAGGGTTAGGGTTAGGGTTAGGGTTAGGGTTAGGGTTAGGGTTAGGGTTAGGGTTAGGGTTAGGGTTAGGGTTAGGGTTAGGGTTA